>NC_037341.1:39957637-40050137 GCF_002263795.3 Bos taurus | reverse complement strand
CCTCGAGTTCCTCCTCTTTGATTTTTTTGACCTTGTTTGGCTTCGTCGGCTTTTTCTCAGAGTCTTTGTTCTGCGGCTCGGTCTGCTGTCCTGACAGAGAGGGTGGTGGTGGTGGTGGAGGCGGAGGAGGGGGTGGCGGAGGTGCTGGAGTCTGCAGCAGAGGTTTGGTGGGGGCGCTGCTGAGAGACAGGGCAGGAGACGAAGTAGCTGAAGTAGGAAACCCAAGCATGCCTGCACCTGGCGGTGTTAACGCTGCAAAAGGATAACAGAGAGACGCCCACTGTCAGTGCCCGGAGCCACACGGATGCTCAACCCCTAGACAGCCCTCGA
Source organism: Bos taurus (assembly GCF_002263795.3). Taxonomy (NCBI): domain Eukaryota; kingdom Metazoa; phylum Chordata; class Mammalia; order Artiodactyla; family Bovidae; genus Bos; species Bos taurus. The sequence goes on along the minus strand of NC_037341.1, from coordinate 40,049,807 downwards.
AAACATTATTAACACGCACCAGGAATCGTCAAGGGCACCGGGCTTTTCTGTGTTCCTCTCCTTTTTCCTATTTAGTTTCAAAACCCCACAGTTAACTCTCAGAAATGGAATCTACACACTTGTGTGTGTTAGTCACTCGGTCATGTCCAACTCTTCGCAACCCCATGGACTGTAGCATGGCTGTCCACGGAATTCTCCAGGCAAGAATACTGGAGTGGGTAGCCGTTCCCTTCTCCAGGGGAATCTTCCCAATCCAGGCATGGAACCCAGGGCTCCCGCACTGCAGGCACATTCTTTACCACTGTCTGAGCCACCGGGGAAGCCCTCTACATAGTTGAGCAAGATTTTACTCAGAAAACAAAATGCTTGACAGTGGGCTACGAATAAAAAAAAGGACAACCTGGTGAACCGGTGGGTCCTTCTAACTGATACACTTTGCAAGACCCCTCCTTCATTTTAACCAATTTTTACTATACCTCTGGGAAGGTAGACCCACTTGTCCTTCACAGGAGCAGTCTGACAATTACCACATTCACTAAAAATAATCAGGTATCAATAAAAAATGAATTTCATTTTGTTTTTTCTGCCTAACTTCTGATAGAAAAATACCTTTGCAATCAGATAAAGAAGGCAGCAGTTAATGCCTGCTGAAGATACCTCTTCTTCACTAGGACTGAGAGTGGTTAGGCCTGATTTCATTGTTAAGGGTACAGGGTAAGCTACTCATTACTCCCTATTCTGACACTTTGGCCAACACTACTTGATAGGAATTGCATGTGTTAACATACAACTTTATCACTACCCCTTCACCCACCCCACCCCCACTCCCCAACGGCCCAACATGCTTCTTCCAGGTTTACTTGTAGCAGGCATAAATGATCCTCATATCATTAGAGAAGGAGAACTAAATGCTCAGCAGGCAGACACATGTGGGGTAGAGTGTGACTTGAAATGGAGGAGATCTTTGCTGAATTTCAAGCATGCAGTCTAATGTAGTGGCTGGTTTATCACAAAGCCATTTTTAGGCTCTGGATAGTTGGGTGAAAAACTAAAAGGCAGCTCAAGGTAGAAATGGAAACTGTAAAGTCTGTGCCTTTCTTGAGTCTGTTTTTTTAGAGGCAAATATAGTTGGTTGCAAGTGGAACAGACTGGAAGCCTAATTGGGTTGTGGTTTGTTCTTCAATGAAGGAAGGCTCACTACCAAATGATCCAGACAAGGGCCATGATGGAGGTCTGATGGGCCGATGGAAGAAATAACTAGGAGAAGGTGAATGAAGTTTCAGTGTGTAGCTGTGGGGAAAACTCTTTTTTAAATATTGGCTAGTCTTCTATGCTAAATGCAACATTTGGGTGTTAAAAAAATGAAAAATACCTGACACAAAAAGTGACACACATTTCTTTTTTTTAATGAAATGTGTTCTTTTATTTATTTTTTTATCATTTATTTATTATTATTATTTTTACTTTACAATATTGTATTGGTTTTACTTTAGCTAGAAAAAGAACTTTTGTTTTTTAATTGGCCTTTACCCAGCTGAGAAACCTTGTCTAAGGCTTAGCATTCAAGATACTCTCAAGTCCTCAACATCACTCTCAACTTGACCCCACTCATTATCATATTACTGTCAATTAGCCTAGCTTATTACTGGCTGCTCTTCTTTTCAACCTCACCACACCCAATTTTTCTCTGACCTGCTTTGAAATCATTTCTGTAGTTGTATTATTAACAGTATCTAAGGTATTTCCATCATGTTAGGGAATAGTCTTTCAATATCCTCAATGGTAAGTGGCTGCTGCTACTGCTGCTAAGTTGCTTCACTTGTGTCTGACTCTGTGCGACCCCATTGATGGCAGCCCACCAGGCTCCGCCGTCCCTGGGATTCTCCAGGCAAGAACACTGCTTCCTGAACAATGACTGAGGCCCGTGTTCAATATCGGGCTTCCCAGGTGGCTCAGTGGTAAGGAATCCGCCTGCCAAGCAGGAGACATGGGTTTCATCCCTGTGTTGGGAAGATCCACTGGAAGAGGAAATGGCAACCCACTCCAGTATTCTTGCCTGAGAAATCTCATGGACAGAGGGGTCTAGCAGGCTACCGTCCACAAGGTTGCAGAACAGTTAGACACGACTTAGTGACTAAACAAAAACATGTTTAGAATCACTACTTACTATTACTTTTTTTTTTAACAAAATGAATTATTTTCTGCTAAAAAATTAATTCCGAAGAATTAATCCCCGATTCATAGAGTTTCAGGCATGAATGATTTGAGTGGAAGAAGCTTTAAGGAGGACAGAAGATCCTTCCTTGTACTGTTAGAATGATATTAGGTTGGTGGCCTGCCTCTTTTGCCTACTCATAATGCCGATCTTAGTTTTGGGTCAAGAACATCTAGGCTTCATACTCAATAATTATCCCCCTACTGCCTAAGCGCTTTCCCTCCTAAATCTAAGGAAACTGCTGGCTTACCTATCTCTCTGACATGAGAATTTAAGACAAGAGAAATTTTAAGGAACTAAGACTTTAAAAAATCGCAGTGGTAGTTAGAAGCAAGTAGATCGATATTTGTTGACTCAGGCTTTCCTATCAGATGGGGTCTACAAATTCTTGTCTAGAGGTCATATAACAAAGTAATGAAAATTTTTAGAAGACTGCAGTAGGAATCTTAACTACTATAGTCAAAGACTATCAGGGATTTTTAGAAATTCAACATCTTGAGGAGTAAGCTGAGTTAAACAATTAGCTAAGTAAAATTTTTAGTAAACGAGATACGGACTAAGGATAACGAATAATGTACATTAGGTCTACTAAAAGACATACACTTGTAGAAGTTCACAATCAAAAATTCAGTAGTCAACTGATGTATGAAAACCAGATTTAGAAGAGAAAAACTGAACACTAATCACGATGCAGAATAAGTGGTGGTAATTACAAAAGATGGGGCTTCCCTGGTGGCTTAGTGGGAAGGAATCCTCCTGCTAATGCAGGAGATGCAGGTTCCATCCCTGAGTTGGGAAGAATTCCCTGGTGAAGGACAAGGCAACCCACTCCAGTATTCTTGCCTGGGAAATCCCATGGACAGAAAAGCCTGGTGGACTACAGTCCATGGGGTCGCACACAACTTAGCAACTGACAACAACAGCTACACAACGTACATTCTTTCCTGTTTCCTAAGTCCTGGTCCAATTCTCTGAGAGATGAAAGTTTTCCTACAGATGATCTCATATTACCGTGATTTGGTTTAGTTTTGTTTTCCCAAAACTGCTAGAGTGTGTTGGTTGCTCAGTCGTATCTGACTCTTTGTGACCCCAAGGACTGTAACTGGCCAGGCTCCTCTGTCCATGTGATTTTCCAGGCAAGAATACTGGAGTGGGTACTCATTTCCTTCTCTGGACATCTTCCAGACCCAGGGATCAAACCCAGGTCTCCTGCACTGCAGGTGGATTCTTTACCATCTGATCCTCCAGTAAAGTCTGAAACTGCTGTCTATGCCCCCAAAGTAATGCTTTTTGGAAGAAAATGCCTGTCTCCCCATGAACATAGCACAGATTTAGTGCCTTTTCCCCAAGTTGCTTTGATCTAGGTTTTGCAGAGGACATCTTTATTCTTGAGGTGAGAAATAACACTAATGGTGTACATGGGCCAAAGACAATTGTGCTAAAATTATTAAAGACTTACTCTTATCTAGATTTACCCCAAAAATGCTAGTATATTACACTGAGGTATGAGAAAAATGCAAAAGGCATGTTCTAAAGTTCCATTTAAGGGAACTGGGTTAGGCAGTATTTCCAGAGACTAATGGAACATATAAAAATCAGACACATAAAAAGAATCAGACACTGCTTAAAACAATAAAGTAAATACGTTAAAAATAGAAAATCAAGTTATTTTCCTATTCTTCTTGAGGAAAAATCCAAAAGAAGCTAACCTTCTAAAGGATAAAATGTGAAAGTTTTCTAATTTTTTCCAGGTGTACAGGCATATGATTTTCTATTACCATTTCCCCTTTTTGCATATGATCATGATAGAAAGAGACAAATGTGGAAAAAATTTTTAGCAGAAAATAATTCATTTTGTTAAAAAAAAAAGTAATAGTAAGTAGTGATTCTAAACATGTTTTTGTTTAGTCACTAAGTCGTGTCTAACTGTTCTGCAACCTTGTGGACGGTAGCCTGCTGGACCCCTCTGTCCATGAGATTTCTCAGGCAAGAATACTGGAGTGGGTTGCCATTTCCTCCTCCAGTGCATCTTCCCAACACAGGGATGAAACCCATGTCTCCTGCTTGGCAGGTGGATTCTTTACCACTGAGCCACCTGGGAAGCCCGATATTGAACACAGGCCTCAGTCATTGCTCAGGAAGCAGGCTCACATGATGGATATTACTCTTCAAAGGGTCTTCCTTGTGATCTTGAAAGACCAAACAATTTGGAAATTAAGATGAAAAAATTTTATGAGAATTAATGCTGCTAAAACAATAAGAATTCCATCCAAAAAAGAACAAAATGGGTTTTTAAAACCAGGAAATTTGGAGGTTAAGTATTAGTCGCTCAGTTGTGTCCAACTTTTTGCGACCCCGTGGACTGTAGCCCACCAGGCTCCTCTGTCCATGGGATTCTCTAGGGAAAAATACTGGAGTGGGTTGCCATTTCCTCCTCCAGGGGACCTTCCCAACTGTACATAAAGGAGACTTCATTAATGTGCATTAGAGGATACTCCAGGTTAACTGTCATAAAAAACTGTCTCTTGAGCCTTTAAATTCTATACCAATTCTACACCTCTGGTTGGCCGATTGTTTCTTTATTTAGGTTTTAAGGTGAATGACCTGGGGCTATTTGTTTCCATCAACCTGACTGCGAATTTGGAGGTTGATAAATGCTAAAACTGAATATGTACATTTCAATTAAGTCAGTTTGAGGGTGCAGCCTTTGGAATCAGACTTTTTACTTATTTTATGGCTGATCTCATTCAATGGAGCACTTTTTAGTGATTTTCTTAGGAACAAAATTTTAAAATGGGCCCAAGGTGAACACATCATATTATCAAAATTTATTCATATAGATAATAAACTGTTAGAAGAGCCCAAAGCATGTGAGAGATACAGGAATATTCTACTTACGAAGTAATTTTCTTCTTTTATTTCACCTAGCTGGTATACCTATTTCTTCCACAGAGCATAGGAGATACTTGTTTGATGAAACGTAATCCAGTAGAAAGATGCTGATAGCAAGATGGAGAGCCACAGCTCTACTCCATGAGATAATTAAAATATTCAGCATTACCCACCACAGATCAATTAACCTAAAAAAGGTGTGAGCTGGAAGTGTGGGAATTCAGGCTCTCAGATGGGATCCTGCTGGTAACTGTGCTGGGCTAATGTTTAAATTCCATAAAAAACAAACAACTAATTCAAGAGAAATTGCACATTCCAGTAGGTATGTTCATGGACCTTTTCTCCATATAACACTCTCGTCTGTTTTGGTCCACGATTTAATCATACAGCAGATACATGGTGCCTTTGGTACCTGATGCATTTAAAAACTTCAGCTGCATTTAACAAATTCTGATAAATTCTCTTTTCATTTTTATTGTATTTTCTAATTTTTCCTTGTTATGGCTACTTAGATACACCCATCATTTAAAAGTCGATATTTAATTTCCAAGTTCATGGCATTTTTAATGTACCTTTGATATTAATTTCCCACTTTGATATTAATTTCTCATTTCAATGCTTTCTTCTCTGCAATCACCCTCTGTGTTTTTTGAGTCTTGTAACTTTATTGAGACTTTCAATGGCTAAGTCAAAGATTTCCCTTGGTAAATTGTAGTTGAAAATATGTGGGTTGTTTTCAAATCTTTTTATATTGACTTCTAACATAATTCCACAGTGATAAGAGAACAGACTCTGTATATTTTAATACCTTTAGACCATGAAATTTTTGTTACTTGTTTTATATCCCTGGATATGTTCCAGTGTGTCCTAGTTTATAGTCTGCTGCTGCTGTTGCTAAGTCGCTTCAGTTGTGTCTGACTCTGTGTGACCCCATAGATGGCAGCCCACCAGGCTCCCCTGTCCCTGGGATTCTCCAGGCAAGAACACTGGAGTGGGTTGCCATTTCCTTCTCCAATGCATGAAAGTGAAAAGTGAAAATGAAGATGCTTAGTCGTGTCAGACTCTTAGCGATCCCATGGCCTGCAGCCTACCAGGCTCCTCCATTCATGGGATTGTCCAGGCAAGAATACTGGAGTGAGTTGCCGTTGCTTTCTCCGAGTTTATAGTCTATGGGAACTTGAATAGAATTTGTATCCTACTGTTGTGTGAAAATTGTATAAATCTTAAGTATGTTGAACTGTTCATGGTGCTTTTCACATCTACTATATCCTCCTACTTTTCTGTATATTCAGTCTATTAACTTTTGAGAGTTTGATATTGAAACATCAACTAAAAATCTTAATTTATCAACTTGAAATAATTGTAATGTATAGTGGAACTATATATAACTTTATTCTGTATTTTCCAAGTCTCTTGTAAATGTGTTATATTTTCATAATTTTAAAAAAAGAGAGAGAAAAAAAAAAAAAAAAAACAGTGCTCATCAAGAAGGGCCTGCCTCTAACATCTTTCCACAACTCTGATAGTTTTGCCAATCCGTATTTCAGGAGGAGGATGTAAATTATATTTATGGTGGTAGAATGAGGAGAAAGGTTAGGTTTTTTTTTAAGTATTTCATAAACATATTCTCTCCTCTCCCTCCTGGCTTTCTCTTGTACAGGCCCTCTGGGTACTAGTGTCAGAGTGACAAAGGGGAAAGGCAGTCAGTAAAGGACTCATTGTCTAAGCAAAGACCTCCTGATCCGGTGGAGAGAAAAACAAGATGTCCTGATCACCACTTAGGAGGGTGACTACACAGGATCATCCATCAAAGCTGACTTGCAGATTAAAGGCACACATACTTGAACTGTTCTGAGCCCATTGTAAATACCAAATTTTATTCTATTTTACATAATTTTCAAATTTATATGTGTTCATGGAGTTTTTCCACATTAGACATTATGTGGAAAAGCTCTATTTTACATAACTGATCATAGTAGTTTTTCCACATAAGACATTTTTCTACATATTAGTTAATAATCACAGTGATATATAAAGTGAGACTAGAAGACTAATACATTCAGATGCAAAACAATTAGCCATTGCATTATTCTTTAACTATATTTGACTTAATTGAAAGGTACAGACAAAACACATAATTGTAGCTCTAATATTTAAGGCTCTAAGAATGTTCAGATAATTAAGCCCAAGTATGTTCCCTACACATAGGTGGACAGTGGAAGGTAGCTGGTGCTATAGTTAAAGAAAATGACATTGAATAAATTTTCTGGGTAGAAAACTCTTTGTACTTGGAGATTCACTCTGCTTCTTTCTAAAGCCAACAAGTCTTTCTGGATGAGGAGCCAGCTGAGTTAGTAGTGGCCAAGAGGTCACCTGACACCACTGTTTTTATGTCTCCCAAACTAAAAATGGGAATATTTGCCAAAATCACATGAAAATGAAAATTGCCATCAGAGAAGGATGAAATTGAAAGGTTTGAAATTTATGTAAAAACTCTAATTTGGAAAAAGAAAAAAAAAAAAAAAAAAGAGCCTTCCTATCATGTTTTGGAAACTTCCCAGATGTATTAGTTCATTCTAGATGTCTCTTTGGAATGTCATAATTTCCTTGTCAAAATTTAAAAAAATACACTGTTAATTTGGAAAATAAAACTTAGTTTAAAAAGAAACTAGAATCTTTTCTTCTTAGTTTGTGTCAGGTACCACTTTTGTTATATGTGTGGCTACACAAATGCCTATAACACAACATTCAGTTTTTTTCAATAACTAGATACCTGTACTTATTCACAAAATCTAAACTGTACAAACTGCATTTCTCTTGATAAGCACAAAATTGGATCCATCATCTAGGAGTGCCTCAAACAGTTGTCATTTTGTTCTGTCTTGATTATAAATCTAGGCAACTGGTGGTGGTAGAAAGATATAGAGTACTATTAATGTATTTTTAGGGTTGTAAATATACTTAAACAATAAGAAACAAAATGAATGCTACTAAAAGCAAAATTGTACAAATTATCATAGAAGTGAATTCTTAGTAATTAAACTTTCCATATCTGTTTTATTACCTGCTAGGTATAATACAGGGGCGTTCCTGTGGCTAGAAGGCCCTTTGCTTTTGAACTTCCTGGCATTTAAGGGGAAAAAACCCCAAAACAGTACAAAAGCAAAAAAAAAAAAAAAAATCAGTATTCCTCAGAAAAGCATAAATTCAGATGCCAATGAATGCTTTAATACTTTACTTTCTTAATATGTATAACAAATTTCATGTCACATGTCTGTGCTGAAATGCCATTTGAAATTAATTTTGAAATAAGTATAAAAAAGGAATGTTTCTGAGATATAATGATATAAATAATATATTTATGAGACGCTAATCTACCTTTTTCTGCACATGTTTGGGGTGGTTTACTGCCTGGTTATTAACTACAGCCACTGAACTATATATTCCAAATAACTTAATAGTTTCACTTACTGAAATTAAGAGATTCGATATACCCCTATTCTTGGTTACATGTCATTGGCTGCCTAATATCACTTAATTCATTAGACTGACCTTCCTTGACATGACTTACTGTTTGAATTTTGTGGAAATCCGGGCAAGGAGGATGGACCGTTCATTCCAGGGAGAAGGACCGGGGGGAGGCCCGGGAGTCCTGGGTAGGCTGCGGGCAGACTGATGCCGTGGAGGGGGCTGCTGTCCATCATGCTTGGCTGCTGTACTGCTAATCCCAGCACGTCTGAAGCTTTCTTTATACGGTCAAGTTCTTGCTGAGCCATCAGCTGTCTAACGGTCGTGGGAGCCAAGTAATCTTTCTCCCGATCAAGCTGGCTCCCAACGGTCTCCCTCACTTTGGAAATGTGCTGTTTGGAGAAAATATGATCTCTGATGGATAAGCGGGCAGAGTACTTCACCCCACAGAGGGTACACTCTGGTTTGGCGCCTTCTGTTCCACTTTGATTGATCATGAAAGGCTTCCCTATGTTAATTTTAAATTTCTTTTCCTTTGCCCTTGCATTTTGGAACCACACCTGGACCACACGTTTGGGCAGACCGATCTCATTCCCTAGCATCTCACATTCTTGCATGGTTGGAGTTCGGTAGTCACTGAAGCAAGCCTTGAGAACCTTGAGTTGGAGATTGCTCATCTGGGTTCTGAAACGCTTGTGACCTGGTCGGTCGTTACTTTTGGATTTGAAAGGATTGCTGGAGCCGAATGGATTTGGTGAACTGGGGTCAGCTATGCTAGACGTTTCACTGCGGTCGGCATTGTCATCGGGGTCATCCGTGATATAAAAGCTTTGGTCATGGTCACCATCTTTATCACTGAAAGGTATCGAGGGACTTGTGAGAGAGAAGAGAAACTTCTCATCACAGACCTCTGTGGTGGGGGTGGTCGCTGTTTTTGGCAAAGTGTCGAGAGTTTTCCCCTCTTTAGGAGACAAAGCTGGCTTCACCTCTCCCGAACTCCCCGTGGTGCTCTCCATTTCTGCGTTTCCCTCGTCTCCGGTGGTGGCATCACTGATCGCTGTATTAATGGATGAAGTCTCATCAAAATCAGTTTTATTTTGATCATACCCAGCCTCAGCAGGAGGGGCGTTTAAATTCTCTACATCCTCAGAACATTCCGCTTTGAAAGAAGAAGGGCTTAAGAGATTCTTCGGTGACAGTTCTGCCGTCTTACTAACAGGTGTCGACACTGTAGAAGCCAACTCATTCTCACTCGAGAGATCGATTTTCGTTAATGGCAAAGATGGATAATCAAAATAAATGTATTTCTGCGGGCTATCTCCACCATCTTCGGCGGATATTAAAGGGCTTGGTGGCAAGCTGTAACCTGCCTGCTTGCCTTCATTCCAGTGCCGGGAGCGAATGTGGCTTTCTAAGGCTGACTTGGCCTTGAACAGGGCTCGGCAGAAAGGACAGCGTTTATGCGATTGCGCTGGACCCACTGCCCGGAACTGGCCTTTTCTTTCTCGTGCTCTTGTATTCTGGAACCAGACCTGCACGACCCTTTTCTTCAGCCCCACTTCCCGTGCAATGTGATCGAGCATTTTCCGGGTGGGGTTGGAATCCAGTAGGTATTTTTCATAGAGAATTTCCAGTTGTTCCGGAGTGATGGTGGTCCTCAAGCGCTTATCACGGTGTTGGTCCTCCCCACTGTTCCCGCCTTCCTTCTCACTGCAGTTGTTCTCTTCCTTCTCATCCAGTTTCCTCTTAAGGGAAGCGGCCACGGTGGCCGGGGCTGCGGGGTGGGAGGAAGCTGTCTGTGGGGGCATCTGTGTGAGAGGACCACCGAGCAGCTGTCCAGTCATTAGGGAATTGTTAGGGTCGAATATCATGTAGGGCATGTCCATGGGCCGTTCCAAGAACGGGGAGTGAAGGAATTGGTTCTGAGCAGCCAGGAAGTGCATGTGCTGATGCTCCTGCCAGAGTTCCAAGGTAGGGAAGGCAACTGTACACTGATCACATTGGTACTGAAGTAACTGTGGAGGTAGACTGTTCTGGAGAGAAGTCATGGAAATCTGCAGCGGACTGGAAGGGACGGGGGTCTGAGAAGCCGAGGGAGGTCGTCCCAGGAGTTGGGGCGGTTTGGGTGGCTGGGGCTGAACAGCTGAGGCCGGCGGTGGCGGTGGTGGGTCCGAGGAAGAAGATGCTGATGGCAGGGCTGGTTTGGTGCCTTGAGTGTGGGGCGAGGGGTCACCTGGCTTTGGCTTTTCTGTAGGATATTCAGGCTTTGGAGATGTCTTTTCTGGTTCTGGTTTGGGTGACGGGATCAGGGGGGTGCTGGTCCCAGAAGCAGAGCCCCCCGCAGGGGCAGGAGCGGTTTTGGCTGCTTCGGTCTGGCCAGGCACTGTGCAATGCTTATACACCACCTGATCCGTGGCGTCCATGGAGTCTTCAGTTTGGCTCTCATCTTGGGCGTCATCGTCTTCATCCTTGTAACACTGCTTTTTCTGATGCGTGATCAAATCGAAGATCCTGGGGAAAACCACGCTGCACTTTTTACACTGGTATTGCATGTTGCTCGTTCGGATATACCGCTCATTTGTGAGTTCTCTTTTTTCATTGTCTTTTGTCTCTGTTTGATTCTCATAACTCTTCCGCGCCTTCTGCCGAGCATTCTGGAACCAGACAACGATAACCCGGGTGGGGAGATTGAGAACGGTGGAAAGTTGTTCAATTTCATCATCTTTTGGGTAAGCGTTGGTGTCAAAAAAGTCTTGAAGAACCCGAAGCTGGTAGTCAGTAAATCTGGTCCTGGAAGACCTTTTACTGAAGGATGTGTCTGATTTGTAATGTTCTAGGGAGGAGGGCTGGGGGTCCATTCTGATATCTTCCAAAACAGTTATGGGAGGGTTACTGAAGTTGTAGGGCGAATCCTTATTTCTCTGCCGCTCCTTAAAAAGCGTGTTTCGAAACCAGTGCTTGATAACCTTCTGGGAGAGGCCAGACTTCTCCGCCATTTCCTGGATCTGTTCTTCGCTCGGAGAATTGTTGATGTCAAAGTAAGCCCTCAGGATTTTCAGCTGGTCATCCGTAATTCTCGTCCTCGGGCGTTTGAACTGCGAATGCCTCAGGAAGTTGGGATCCAAGCCAAGCTGCTGCTGGCAGAGCTGGGTGAGGTCCGCCGAGAGTGTGTCCATTGGAGGCAGCTGCAGGGCGAGCTGGGGCGGGAGGGCGGGATGTTGCACCGACTGCATCATGATGGACGGAAAGAGGGGAAGATCCAGGGACACTGGCAGCTGGACCTGCGGGGGTGCAGAAGGGGGTGGGGGCGGAGGAGGCGGAGGAGGGGGCGGGGGTGGGGGTGGGGGCGGCGGGGGAGTGGGCGCTGGGGCCTGGAGCGGGGTGGAGACCGCGCTGGGCAGTTTGACCGGCCCCAGAGAAGGAGGCTGCGGAGGAGCTGGAGGCAAGGGAGGTGGTGGAGGTGGGGGAGGCGGCGTTTCCGGAGAAGATGGAGAAATGGGATAAAGCTTGTCATAGGCCTCCCTGTACTGACGGGCAAATTTTTCTAGCGCTCCGTACGGAAAAAACTGGCCATGTACGTGCTCCTGGTGACTCTTTAGAATGAGAACGTTGGAGAACAATTTCCCACACGTCCCGCATTCCAGCTTCTCCGTGCTTTCGCCTTCCCCACTCTTGCCCTTCTTCTGTACCTTCTGCCTGTTCTCGTTGTACTGAATGACCAGTTCAAAACCGAAGTTTTCCAGTAAGGCTTTGGCTGCGTTTCCTCGGGCCCCTGAAGCGATGCGGGGTGGCGGGATGGATGGTTCCGAGGACTTCGGCTTCTTTCCAAGGTCTTTGCTTTCCTTGAGCCCTTCGCCTTCACTTACACATTCTTGCTTTGGCTTGTCTTGCTTCTCGGCCATCTCTTCTGCCTCCTTGTAAGAGGGTACGTCCTTCACGATGGGGCAGTCGGCACTGGCCACGGTGGTTTGCTCTTGTTTCAATAACTTGCTGGCCTGCTGCTGCTGCGGTTGTTGTTGCTGTTGCGGCTGTGGCTGCGGCTTTTGAGAGGGCACATGGGGCTGTGTGGCCTGATACTGTTGTGCTTGCTGCTGGAGAATCTGGAGTTGAGTTTGGCCAACGTGATGTTGGCTTTGAATCTGCTGCTTCAGATCTTCAAGCAGGGACCCGGCCATTCCCGTCATGCCCGGCATGCCAAAGGCGGCAGAGCCTACTGGCAAGCCCAGATCCGGCCCCAAGCTGAACTCCGTCCCAGGTATGTAGAAGGGAAAGAGAAACTGAGGCTGCTGAAACTGTAGCAGAGCTTCTGGGGTCATAGGAAAATGGGGCAAAAAGGCGGGGTTGAGAAACTGAGGCTGAAAGAAGGCCGCCTGCTGTTGCAATTCGTGCTGCAGCTGCATCTGAATCTGTGCTGGTGACTGCGGTGGGTGATGCGTAGGTTGAGCAGAGATCAATTCCGGAGTTTGCTTTTTATTTAATTCTTTGGCATCTAAGTGGGTATCTTTGCTGCCTACTGCTGCTAAACTGATGGAATCTAACATCCCTTGGCTGGGACTGTTAACGCTGGCTGCCACTCCGTGCCCGCCAGGTCCATGGCCACTGCCGGGCTCCAGCTTCGCCGCCCTCGCCTTTGTCTGGTGGAGCACAGACCTCATGTGGATTTCCAAGGTCGAGCTTTGGCTATATGCAACATTGCAGATGCTGCACTTGTAAGGTTTGTTATCTGGGCTGTTGTTGGTTTCTTGAGGGACAGGGCTGGAGGCTTCCTGCAAAACCTTTTTCAACTTGTGCAGGTGAGACACTGAGTTATAATGGACCAGGAGAATGTTCTTCTGTGTGAACGACTCTTTACACACGGTACACTTATACGGGCGAGATGGATCGAGGAATTTTTCCATCGTAAAATTTGGCCCTTTTCTAAAAGGTAAGGTCCGCTTTGGTTCAGAGCCCATGTCATCTGGAATAGAACTACTGTCACTGCCTACAGGACTTGCCTTCCCTTCATGGTCCACCTCATACTCTCTCTCCATCTCCTGCTCTAGGGCATGGTCCTCCTGGGCCATAGGTTCGCTCTCTGCCCATAGTTCCCCATTCACGGGCAAGGAGGCATACAGCTGTTGAAGTTCAGTCTCACTCAGTTCGGGGTGGCCTGCTTCCAAGTGTTTTTTTAAAGCCTGGAATGTACGGAAACTACGCTGGCACAGGTTACACATAGTGGCGGCCCGAATCGCATGATACTGGGAATGTATCTGAAGCTTCTGCATAGTCTTAAAAGCCAAGCTACAATGGTTACAGCGATACTTGTAAACGTGGCGGTCTGAGACAGAGAGTGGTTGCCTTTTCTGCTGTTCACTTAACTGATCTTGCAGTGTGTCGGAGATTTTCATATCCTTACTGCTATTTTTATTCCATTCCAACACTTCTGTGGCTTCTTTCGTTGGTTTCTGCTCCTCACTCTTTATTTCCACGCTAGCCTTTGAATCATCGAGACCCACCATACTTTTGTCATCCATTGGACTGTCACCTGTGTGAAGAAAGCATAAACAGCACTTACAGGAAGGAGTCTACAGATTAAATGCCAATGAATATTGTTATGCAGGAGCCTCTGAAGGGCTTCCCTGGTAACTCAGTCAGTAAAGAATCTGCCTGCTAATGCAGGAGATTGAGGGTTTGATCCCTGGGTTGGGAAGACCCCTGGAGAAGGAAATGGCAACCCATTCCAGTATTCTTGACTAGAGAATCCCATGGACAGGGGATCCTGGTGAGCTACTGTCTCAATGAGTCAGACATGACTTAGCGACTAAACCACCACCATTGTTAAGGAGGAACCTCCAAAGAAATCACCTCTGACCTCAAGGAATTTCAGCATGGGAAGAAAATAAGTCAGAATTAGCATGCTACCACCAGTATGATAGCAAGGGTTATAAGCACAGTGTTCAGGAATTAGAGCCCACACAATGTTCCTGGTCAGTGGTATTTAGGTCTCCCAAGGACAGTTTAGGTGTCCCAGGTCAATCTGGTAAAGAATTTGCCTGTCAAGAAGATCCCCTGGAGAAGAAAATGAAAACCCACTTGCCTGGGAAACCCCATGGACAGAGGAGCCTGGTGAGCCACAGTCCATGGGGTCACAAAAGAATCAGATATGACTTAGCAGCTCAACAGCAACAATAACAACAAAGGGTCATTTACAGATAACCAGATAGTAAATATGCCTTGGAAATGACAGTTTTTGGAAATGTGTGTGTTTTTTTTTTCTTTGTGCATCTCAAAAACATAAAATCTTTGATGGTAATAATGCTAGATCAGCATCATGCATAGAAGGCCCAGAGTGTGTCTGTCTGGCACAGATTCTGGTCACAGGCTGGCATACCTGAATATTTCCCAGCCCCCTCAGCTGTGATGACTGCAGGTGTGTCCCGCTCTGACTTCTCAGAGGCGGCTGCTGGCAGTAGCAAGCTGTTGGGCATCATCACATCAGGGACAGGCACCTGTGAAAACCAAAGGGGTTCATGACAAAGGTACCCCAGACATCATGGACTCCATCACACTTTACCCCAGACAGTTGTGTACCCCACTTATATTTTCCAACCAAAGCAGGGACATTCTGTGACTCTTGAGGTCAATGCTCTCCTTTCAAATTTCAGATCAATGCTGTGGCAATGCTGTATTCTTCTTTACTTTTCTTTTTTTTAAAAAATAAGCTTGAAGGTTTCTGTAGCCCAGAAATGATAGCCAAGCAAAGATGAAACTCCTAGTGCCCATAGGAATCATTTGATTAACATTATAGGTATGAGAATAAGGCTGCAAAATCTGTGTTGTTGAATCAGCTGTGCCTTGTATCACATTTGGGGTTTATTTCCAAGGCACAGGAGAAACAAACGGGCCTTTACTTGTGATTTCTACGACACGGTCAGCAAGAGCTTGTCGCCACTCAGAAGAAATACATTTCTGTCACACAATAATGACAGGTTTTATGTTGATACCTTCAGAGATTATGGCACACATGCATCAAGACTTGGTTCCCTTACTGTCATAAGCAGCTTCTCCACGCAATCCGGAGACACACTGTGCAAATGCGTCAGATGAAGCTGGAGGTGCATCTTGTTGCTAAGGACGTCCTGGCAGAGGGGACAGCAGATGACCGGCTGCACTGAGTGCTGTGACAGGACGTGCATCTGGATACGACTTTGGTCCCTACTATTGTAGTTACAATAAGGACACTGATAGAACTGGAAAATATTGAATAAACATGACTCCTATTAGTTAACAGATGTGGATGACTTTGGAGCATTAGAAGTCAGACCAAGAGTTAATTACCTTGCCAATTACAGTGTCTACATACATTTCAACAGCATGGAAAGGTTTGGGGGCTCTAAAATGATCAAGGGCAACAATTTTTTTAAAAAAAATATGTTTATACAGCAAAAGGAGAAAAAAACAAAAAACAAACCATGTGTACCTGTTCGTGACAGAATTTATTGTCCTCTGTAGGCTTTGATCTTTTTGTTGACACATCCTCTTCTTTTGCCAGCAGGAGTGGCTGGGTTCCCCCTGCCACACTGACTTTTAGCTCCTTTTCTGGTGTGATTACTCCTGATTCCCCAAAAGAGAATAGAACATCTCAATCTTAAAAGACTGACAATATCAAAATCAGAAAAAATGATGTCTTTCGCATAGCTCTAAGTCCACTGAATCACTAGAAGGAGGGGCAAGCACTTGTAAATGATGCTAATCTCAAAAGGCAAAAACACACTTCTTTTTGTCCACTGACCAAGTGGACTTTATAAATGTATTTTAAAATGTACTTCTGTCTCCTGTTTAGATAACCCTCAGTGACCATGAAAGATTGATCAATGACACATGTCCTCTGCTGTCTCAATATACCTTTATCACATTAAAGCAAATCTATTCCCATTCACAAATGCTAACTTAGAAAATAATTATTTTTGGAACTGTTTCATTACCTATTTTTTTTTCCTAAAATTCTAGGACACTAAAAACACTTAAAATTCTGAGAAGGGCTGACCAGTTATAATTCACGAATGAAACCAATGCTTTTATGTGGTGAATATAGGATTTTAAAATTATACATTATGTATCCACTGCTGCTTTTTTGTGATTTATCCTTGGCTTTAGATGTTTCAGCAGGTGGCTATGCATATGACATTGTAGTCCAAATCAAGAAGACAATTGTTTTATGAGGTTAATCTGAATATTCGGTGTTAAAGATGGTTTAAAATTTTGCCTAGATGAGCAATGTAATGTACAGAAGCCTCACACACATCAAAGGATAGAGTGTGATTCTAATTTCCCAATCTAACAGAAAATTCTTTCCAGCATCAATTTTCCCGATAATCTCTTCTGTGAGGCTGGATATTACAGCGACATTGGGTAGGCATGTCACATACATCTCACGACAAACACAAAACCTCATTTACCAGCCATTCCAATCTCATCATAGCACGGCATCATCTGACCTTTTTTCTGCTGTTTATTATGAGTATTTCTAATTTTAACTTTCAATTTTCACCATCTTCCAGTCAATTTGCAACTAAATTATTTCCAGGGTGAGGACACTATCACTGGACAACTGGGTGCAAATACATCTTGAAATGCAATGAAGCTAAACCATTGATTGCTATCAGACCCCGCGTAAATATAGAGTCTAGGCGTAATCTGATTGTATGCTGTGCATGAAGATTTATCTTGATTTTTTTTTCCAATCCACATACGGTTCATATAAATGAACAAATTACACTTTATTGCAAAATAACCCAGTTTTAATTTAAAAATAAGGTCAAGGATGTTATGAAAACAACATAAAAATGAACCCCAAAATAGATTCTTTTTCTCTCCTGGATGGAGATGCATGTTTTATACCATATAAATAATTTTAGGAATTTTGAATTCTGAAAGAAATTTGAAAGTAAGTCTGACTCTAAGGAGACCAAAATTAAAATAGAATTCAAATGACATAATGACAATAATGTTATTCCATTGAGGTCTGTGAAAGGTATAGAATTAGTGCTACAGTTTCAAACAAATTGCACTGAGACTTATTTCTATTGATAGATTTGCAAACACTAGATTTTATTTGAATTGGTACATTTGTCTTATATATACAGATATATTAGAGAAACTTAGATTCTTTCTAGATATTTGAAAATATAATTTACTATAGTTACATTTGAATGATTTAAATCTGAGATAAACTAAAGAATTTTATCACACTGATTAAACAACATCCAAGTATTTCATATCCAAAGATACCTCAAAACCAAGAATGTTTATTTTATAATTCATCCAGGTATCAAAAATTTTTTTCTTCTAAAAGGAAAATTCTCAAAGCAGAATATATTTTGTGCTATTGTTTTAAAAGTATTAAAAACAAATACAAGAAAACAATGGGATATATAAGGTTGGCAAATAAAAACTGCTTAAGGTGACAGATCAAGTTGTATAAAATGATTGTCGTTTAAATCAGCGAGTGTCTATCAGTTGCTTTTTCCCTGTGAGACTGGAAAATTTTTCTTTTAAAGTTCCTTAATAATGAGGAAGAATATGCTTCCTTAAGAGAATAATACTATGTCATATTCCCTTATCATTCTTTTGTGTACATGGTAGAATCTGACATGACCAAATAATAGGTTGGTCCAATTCCATATGCTATCAAAGACTGTCACACAGAAGGTAAAAGAGAATTTCCATAATTCTTGTTGCTTGCAGGCTTTAGGAATATCAGAAAGAATAAACCTTCTGGAAACTTCTAAATCTATTAAATGTATAGCTATGGCTTTATTTTTATAAGTATGTATCTTCTAATGTTAGTACTATAAGGATCAAAAAAACTGATTTCAAGGCTTAAAACATTTTACTAAGACTGTACATTGGTGTAAGTATTTGATATAATTAATCATATTATTTTTAATGTATATTCATATTATCAAGAATATAATTGCTTTTGAATTTAGGGACATTTATGCTGCCTCAAGAAAAGTTTTAGGGTCACTATTTCATAACCATTGTGGTAACTGCTGGATATAATATTCTACCCTATATATGTGTCAGCTTCAATATTTTTTGGCTAATTAAGTTAATTAAACCATGATCTTAATGTAAGCTAGGGGCTCCCTAAAGACCATTTTATTTTAAATTGAGAAGAAGTTATAAAATCTAGACCCCCAAACTCTATCTAGGCACCTCAGAAATACATGCTACTGATAAGAAGCAGCAGCAGAGAATGTTAAGATGCGACAGCATATGACAAAAACAGACTCTTGAAGCGAACACAGGTCATCATGATTATTTGCAAAAATAAGGGACTTTACAATTTATACATGTATGCCTTTTCTACAAAAAGGGGTACCACCTTAGGTATTACTGCCTCCCTGGTGAATTACAGGAAATCAAATCTGGGGTCTTTTTCTGAATTGTTTTATTCTAGAAATATATTAAATAAAGGCTACTTACTTTTTAGGAAGGTTTTAAGTTTTCTGACTACTCATAGTTTATGTCTACAACTTTACTTGAAATGAACACTGTTTTGTTACCAAAATTTTGAAATGAGATCATAATTTATCTTCAAAAAACAATGTCATTTTAATGTACTTTTAACTAAAAAAATGAAGTCTAATTGCAAATAAACACTGCCAAATAGATGAGTCAATGATTATCTGTCAGTTATGGGATTATTTAACTTGCATGAGATTGCTAATATAAAAATGACATAATTCATTTCAATTCAGATGCCACCTACTTAATAAATTTTCAATCCCTAAAATACAGAAGGTTGTAAAATGGTTTATGTTCATAACAACTGAGGAAAATCCAATAACATATATGTATTCAGAGCAAATATTGAAAAAAATACAGCAAAATCCTGGGTTATTACTTATGAATCAATGTATTTGATAAAGTTTGAATACTGTAAAACTTGGATATAACACAAGATGTTATTCAACTCCAAATAAGCCTAAATTATAATGACTGGTACAGTATTCTTTCTAATGAGACTAGAATGAAAGGATAATTTTAATTGCAGTAATGAAGGTTAATTTCCATCTTTCCTCATGTTTACTCCCTTATTAAAAAGCGGTCCCCTTAGCCATGGCAGAGACATATTACATTTTCAATGCAAATGTATTAATCTGGATAAACTCTATATTAATTCTTGTAGTGCACAGAGCTATAATTTGGATTATAATTAATCTAAAGTGGCACTAGATTTAAATGACAATATAAATGAGGCATTAGGAGGCTTTCTATTATGAATGAATATTCAACAAATATAACTTGCATATTGCCAAGTCTCATTTTGAAAGCTCCCGTCCTAGAGATTAATGTCAGCAACAAAGTACAACAGCTTATACAAACACCTTCTTCCTAACATGTGTTAATTCCTTCCTGTCTAAAAAATTCTGTGTTAAAGTGAGGTCACACAGTTTTCCCATCTAGCACATTCAGATAGTGATTAATGTATAAATTTGCCAGGATTTTTGACATTTATAATTGACATCAGGGAGAAAACCAATATACACATAAGTGGATAATCATTAGAAATACTTACAAGAAAAAAAAACAACAACCATGTAATAATTTTTTCACCTAATCAGATTCAATGTAGAAAGCAGAAAACTTTGTTAAATGTTCACGTGAGAGTGGGCACCCCTGTCTTGTTCCTGATCTTAGAGGAAATGCTTTCTGTTTTTCACCATTGAAAATAATGTTTGTTGTCGGTTTCTCATATGTGTATGTATGCCTATGGCTGATTCATGTTGATCTATGGCAGAAACCAACACAACATTGTAAAGCAGTTATCCTCCAGTTAAAAATAATAAATAAATAAAAATGTACCAAGGGGGTTAAAAATGTTCATGTGAGTTGTCAATAGTAAGAACTGTCAATGTCTGGGACATTTCAAAGCTAAACATTTGCATCTCAGTAATTCCTTTGAGTTGGCTAAAGTACATTTTTATCCCTATAGATGTAGTTGGAGAGGCATTCCTGTAGGGCTAAAAATGTGTCTTAGAAAACTATCATTATCTAACGGTCTGTATCCTCTCACATGCCTGAGTCCTGATGAGATGGTACAATGAGATCCCCAAGAAAGCGTAATAACTCATCAGGCCATTAGGGAGTGATTGAGCCCATTATTTATGTAGACCAGTAAACCAAGCTGATGGAGATAGAGCCCTTGTATCTGTGGTATGTTCCAAGCAAGACTCCTTACTCATTGATGAGATTGGAGCCATTTTCAAAAGATTCCCACAACTCATCCTTTACAAGGTATTAGTTACTGAAAACCAAGCACAATGTCACATTCCTAAGCATTACGTGAATACTCAACAAACACCAATGGGCTGTGTGTTTGACACATTCTTCTGCATGTGTTGGGTTAGGGGTGGAACATACCCTGCAGTCTCTTTTGGTACAACTGTGAGAAAATCACTACTGAAGGCAGGGAGAATCATGGCCTTCCTGAAGTAGTCAAGCAGCTACCTTTCATGAGATCCTCCTAGACCTAAGCTGACTCCCTTGCTATTTCCAATTCTTTCCAAATGAAGTTTAGATGGCACTGCCCTTGACCTTAACTGATCACAAGGTATTTCAAATACCTTGTCAGTAACCCCAGGAGCTGTATTATTATACAGCTAGGGGATCTTTTTTTTTTTTTTTTTGTACATTCTTTAGGCTCAAAACCAACCTTAGATCCTCTTTGTTAAAATCAAATTAGAATCATATGCTAGCCACTATATGCTAGATGCAAATTTAAATGGTACTTTTTTCACTGGATTCTGGAGAAAAATTCAGCATGGAAGGGTATGGGGTGGGTAGCAGGGAGGCTCTTCAAATAATTTGCAAAGGGAATGGAAAATTTAGATCTGCAAAGACTGAGTTACAAATGCAGGATGGTTCAGATTTAAATAAACGTGCACGTGAAAATGATGTTTTTTGCACAAGTCAATGTCTTCATAGCGAAAACAAGCTTCTTTAGATGCGGCTGTCACTGGAATTCCAGGAAAAGATAGATGACTACCTGAAACGAATAGGCTTGAACCCGTTTCAGCACTTCTTCTGCTTCAATGAGTCCAACATAATAAAACTAGGTATAGCGTGCAGCAAAAGTAGCCAATGTAATATTCATTGCAACCATAGATTTCCATCTCATACATACAAAGCATGGATGAAGTCATATATTTGCCAAATCAAACACAGAAAAAGCCTTAGGTATCCACACCAGATGCTAGCCTAGGGTTTGTTTGTGCACAAGTAAATGTCATGACACGAAGGTTTGTTTTCAAAGACAGTAGCTTTCATTACTGGGATTTGTCTATTCTAGAAGATCAAAATTACCCAGCACCTAATCCCTTCTCAATGATATTTCCTCTTCTTAGGCTGAATCATCTGTAAACTTTTTCACTGGATTTTGTTTGAAATGCCTCAAATAGATGCCCTTAAAAAGGGCAAATTCCTGAGTGTAAGTTGTAAAAAAAAAAAAAAAAAAAAAAACAGAAAGCAAGGAAAAATAACATTTATTTTTAGGGTTACGTGGTTTAGGGAGGGAGGGGGGTGCATATGATTGAATGAAAAAATTCAAGTGATATCTAATCCCATGCTTATGAAAAATTAATATGCCATCAGAGGAATCACAAGTATAGCTAAGATTAATGAAAGGCGCTTAAAAAATTACAAGCACACAAACTGATTTGATTAAAAAATAATCTCGCTGGTCGTCCTGCAATATTCTTCAACTTATCCACATCTATTCTGTCAGATGGTTATGATTAAAAATAGGTCAATGGGAGGCTACTGATAGAAATCACATGCAAAATGCACATGCAATGAATAGTAGTGGGAATGTTCAGACAGTTTAAAATGAATAAAAGCTTTTAATAAGCTGGGGGTGGGTCAGCAAAGGAAGGGTTGATCGCTGGGATGGGGTGGGGGAGGGAAAGGTGAAAGATACTAGCATCTTACCGGAGTCTTTATTAGAGTTTTTGCCTTCACTATTGTCTCTCTCACTCGTGTCTTTCTCATCCTCGTCAGCCCCGGCTATAGGTTTAATGGCTCCTTCTGCCTCCTCATTCTGTTCTTCTGCTAAGAAATACACACCAGTCAGTAGGATGGAAAACCCCAGAAACACACACCCGAAAATAAACAATGTGACCATTTAAAAATTTTGTTACTTAGGAATCATTTGCAGACATTCCTTCTCAAAAAAGAACATGAATTTATTCAAAAGTCACTATTAGAACCTGCTGGCTCTACCAATGCAGGGTTTGTTTTTTATCTCAAGCCACTTCTTTTATTTCCACTGAGAAAATGTGCCCATACTAAATTAAAAGAAGTCTTTTCAAAGAAATGCGGTTTGAGCTAGAAAAGATTTAAAAATGAATGCGAGGCGATTTTGTAATTTCAATAGTAGAGCCTTCGAAACTACATGAACCCGCTTCTCCATGGATTTGGATAAACGGCAGAAGGAAGCAAATTCTCAGAAAAATGTCTTCATAATATAATGTGATAATGATGGGTTAAATATAAGACAGGTGTTACTCTCAACTTTCAGTCCTTAGACCCCAGAGGAATCCTTTGGAATTTGTCAGAGTAAGATCACAAAACTTCAGTTATCCTGGGATTTTTTTTTTTTTTTTCTATAGGGGGAGCTCTACGGAGTGTAGGACAGAAGAAGGTATACTTCTTCTATGACAACCACATCACCCCACACCTCATTCATGGGTTTCACACCAGCTAGATTACATGGAAATCCTCATAGTAACTCAACCCTATTTAATTATTCTGTAAATCTTAGCTACGCCGCTGCTGGTGGATTAATCTGTTTATGCAGTTAGCCTCTATGCTGGGTCGGTGTAGCACTAATCCGTGAAAGGCCCACTGTTCTCTTTCATCCTGCGATCATTTGTCTCTCACTGTGCTGATGTCACATTTTAATGAATTTTTAGCAATCTGAGTAATGCCAGATAACCAGACTTGCAACTCCCCACAGCATGGCATGCTGTTTTCATTGCGGCACAAAAAATAAAAATCCTATTCCCCTGTTCAGGTAGGAATTACATAAATTAGGAGAAGAAGGTAAAATGGGATTTGAAGCACCAGGCTCCTCAATTTCATAAAATCTTTAATGACCATATAAATTAACCCTGGAAAGGCAAAAGGTCACTGACACCCATTTGCATACACTCTTCTATTTGCTTTTGATAAGCAGAGCTTTTATGCAGAGAACATGATACAATTAACCCTTCAAGAACCGTACAAAACGCGACTCTGGACATTTTAAGTGTCAAGCATTAACTGAAAATTACACACTGCATAAAATTTTCATTGCAAATGCTATAGTGATTGAAAGGGGAAATCGTGGCCCTCTCCACACCCCATGTTTTTTTAATAATGTTCTGACAGCAGAATGAAATATCCACTGTCATATGTAGCAGCTGAGCACCAAAAAGAAAAAGAAAAAAAAAAAATTGCTATTTAGTGTTTCACTTGCCAGCCATGCTGTACCACTAGAGACCAGAAGACAACAGGAGGGGGATTGGTTCTGGGCTCAATGGCAGAAACTCCAAAGAAAGACTCCAAGTTTGAAAACAAGGATGTTTAAAACATGTGAAATCAGAGTTTATTTCAACCGGAAGTCCTCAAAGGCACCATGCAAATCTACTGACTCCATAGATACACTTTCGTGTTGCACCAAAATGCAGGGGAGGTCTTCAGGGAGAGGTCAGTCATTGGAGGGTTCGGGGGAAACTTCCCTTTCAGGCAAATACACGTGAAAATTGTACTTGAAGATGAATCAACCCTTCTCATGGCCCTACCCTTCAGTGATAAGAGGTGATCAAACCCAGACCTCCTCCTTCCAGCAGGGGGCCAGGCTGGGTGGGGACCGTGGCCTGGCTCCGTTTGGGAGGCTGAAATCATAACTGGATTAGGTGGTGTTCCCCTCTCCCCTCCCAAGTCCACACACGTGACTCGACCATCCAGTGTCAGGCCTGCGACCTACGCGACAGCCCGTGGCACTTCCTTCTCAAACTCGTCCCAGGAAAGGGGTGCGAGACTACTGGGAGCGGATTTACTAGACCTTCCCCCCAGGGCTGGAAAACGAAGCGTCAGAGTGCTACTGAGCGTCCTTATCTTGAGGGGACATAAAATGGTAAGGGCTAGCGCCACTCCTGTTCATAAAACATTGCGCGTCAGGAGAAGAAAACGAAAATTATGAAGGTACGAAAAGAGAAACTCCAGTACGGTCTGCGTCTCATCAGACGGTTTCTGCAGGATCCTCTGGTATGTGTCTTAAGTGTGAGAGAAATTCCCAGACAAGTTCTTCTATACATCACGGTGGTGTCTGACCCCAGCCTGACCCTGGCAACAGTTTGAGAAATCTGAATGTGAACAAAGACTCTGTGTCAGCAGCGGGGAGAGATTGTGGGATAGACGCTCCCCATCAACTTAATCGCAAACAGCAGTTCTGAGGCCATAACTTTGCCCGGCTCCTCCAAGCCACAGCTCATAACCTCCAGGGTGGATTTGCCCGCACTCCCTCGGCTTCTGTGACTTCGGGCGCCCCTCCGCCTTTTCTGGTTCTTCCTTTGAAGTAGGCAGGCAATTAGCTCTAATGCTCCAGCAATTCAGACCTGTTTTGTGGTTTCCAAGGCGAAAGCTGTTTATTACAGGTAGGGCTCTTTGGAGCCATAGAACTTGGCGAATTTTTAATCAGGCAAAAAAGAATCAAAGGGTAACTTTTGTACGCCATAAAGTTTCCTCCGAGTCAGGAGGAAAAGGTCACTTTCGTTCTTCAGGAGAGTTTTCGAAATAAATTTGACATTCGTTTTATAAATAGGCTTTACAGTCAAGAGTATTAAGGGTGGAGAAACCACTTTCCCCTAGAAAACCATGTAGGTTGGATTTGGGGTGAAGGGCAAGAGTTGGCTACGTTTTCATTTTCAAGTACCACATTTCCTCAACTGTAAAATGCTGTAAAATGTAAGATGCTTACATTTTATGAAAAAAGGAAGAGAATTTTATGAAAAAAGGAAAAAAGTATACAGCATGAAATATATCAAAGGGATGTCTTAGAACTCAGGGAAATTACAGAAAATTCCAAAATAAAGATGCTAAAGCAGTTTTCATTTTCATCAATAAATTTCTTCAATATATTATATGTAATAATAATGAAAGTGTAGCATTTCATAAAATAGTTATATTCCCACTGTGTATATTTCAATTATTTTGCCTCATGGAAAACACAGTATTCATATGTTAAATTTTATGATATAATTCAAACATGCATTAGGTCCAGTAGAACTTCCTGATTTTCAAATAAATGATAAAACATTTCAAAATAATAGGAAGAAGACAAAATAATTTTATAGTCTCACAACGGTACAATTAACTTCCCCTTGCATTGTTATAGGGCTTCCCTGGTAGCTCAGCTGGTCAAGAATCTGCCTGCAATGCAGGAGACGCCAAATCTGCTTCATGCTCTCTCTCTGATCTAAACACCAGTTTTGTTCCTACTGCTTTATTATACAGTTGGGTTTGGGAACCCTCTGAGTCTTCTAAGGAAACCACCACATACTTTTTAAACCCATAGTGTGGTGTTGGAGAAGACTCCTGAGAGTCCCTTGGACTGCAAGGAGATCCAACCAGTCCATTCTAAAGGAGATCAGCCCTGGGATTTCTTTGGAAGGAATGATGCTAAAGCTGAACTTTTCCAGTACTTTGGCCACCTCATGCGAAGAGTTGACTCATTGGAAAAGACCCTGGTGCTGGGAGGGATTGGGGGCAGGAGGAGAAGGGGACAACAGAGGATGAGAGGGCTGGATGGCATCACGGACTCTATGGACGTGAGTTTGAGTGAACTCCGGGAGTTGGTGATGGACA
This sequence comes from Bos taurus, assembly GCF_002263795.3. Lineage (NCBI taxonomy): Eukaryota > Metazoa > Chordata > Mammalia > Artiodactyla > Bovidae > Bos > Bos taurus. The sequence goes on along the minus strand of NC_037341.1, from coordinate 40,023,337 downwards.
GGGAGGCCTGGTGTGCTGCGATTCATGGGGTCGCAAAGACTCAGACATGACTGAGCGACTGAGCTGAACTGAACTGAAAGAGAAAGCGAAGGATAGCAACTGAAACATCTTTAGTTTTTCACATGGAGCATCAATTCTAGACACTTGGCTTATAAGAATTCCTTCTTGTGCCCCTTCTTTGTCTCCCTGTTCAGCTCTACTCCCTCAAAATCTATCCTTTTTATGACCTACTTAAATCTGACTTCTCTATGTAACATCTTTCAGTGACTGCCATTACACAAAGAAAAAGCTCAATCTTCTGAACAGGGCAAGAATAGCTAGTCTCTGTCTATCACTCCAGTCTCATCTTTCTTCACTTCCTACCTGGCACTTAACTTGAGAACAGTCTCAAATTTCAGGGCATCAGAATCGCCTGGAAGACTGGTTAAACCACAGATTGTTGGGCTCTATCCCTACAAATTCTGACTCTGGTAGTGTAGAGTAAGGCCTGAGAATTTACATCTCCAAGTTCCAGATGATGTTAATACTCTTGGTCCAAGACCACATTTCATGAACACACACAGTCATTGATGCCTACCTCCTTTCTATAAGAAACACCGTTCTGTTTCTTGTCTTTTCTAGAATGAATTTTCTTCACTGTATTTAACTCCCATCTTTTCTTTAAGTTTAGCTTGGCAAATATCATTTTTATCATATGTAAAAATGGAGCTAATGCTACTTACTTCATAGACTTGTTATAATATATAAAAATTAGCACAGAACTTAATGCAAAATAAGTACTAAAAATGCTAGCAGTATTATTACTCTTAATTGCTTCTTTTTATATTAGAGAGAAAGTGAAAGTGAGTCGCTCAGTCGTGTCCAACTCTTTATGACCCCATGGACTGTAGCCCACCAGGCTCCTCCGTCCATGGAATTTTCCAGCTAGAGTACTAGAGTTGCCATTTCCTTCTCCAGGGAATCTTCTTGACCCAGAGATTGAACTCAGGTCTCCTGCATTGCAGGCAGATGCTTTACCTTCTGAGCCACCAATTTAGTTATTTTTAATTGACTGATGATTGCTTTACAATAGTGGTTTGATTTCTGTCATGCATCAACATGAATTAACCATAGGTCTACATATATCCCTCCTCTCTTTTAATTGCTTCTTTCTCCAAAAAGTCTTCTCTGAATGCTGAACTAAGATTAGTGTTTCTGGATAGGTTTTTTTTTTTTTCTTTTTCTTGTTCATTAGTGTAAGACAACTTAAGTTAGCATGTGGAAATCAGTATTACCTACTTCCCCTAATAGGTACACACTTACTGAAAACAGTGATTGTCTTTTTTGTCAGTGTTCCAGAAGCACCAACCCCAGGGCTGGAATTATAGAAGGCAGGCAGAGCTTGTTACCTAGAACACTGAGTTCCATTTAGGAAGCAAAACTGGGAAAAGGAAAAGAGGAGTCTAGACTCTATTGCTTTCCTCCATTCGTGTTCAATTAAACCTAAAAGAAGCATTTGTTTGGTTTTTTTTGGTTTTGGTCTGGTTTGGGTTGTTTTGTTTTGGTTTAAATTTTCTCTCTCTACTCAATCATGTTCATTATTCAACCATTGCTGGCCTGGCTCCACATCTATTGCTCTTCTCAAAGCCACTGATGACTTCCATGCTGTGAAATCCAATGGCCACTTTGCATCTTACTTGACTTTGCTCAGAAGATGTTAGTTACTACTCCTTTCTCCTTGAAAAACTCCCTTTCTTGAATTTCATTGCATCAGACTATTGTGATGCCGTACCCCTCTGAAAGTTCTTTCTTATTCCCCTTTGCTGGGGACTCCTCCATTACAAATCTAAATATTGGAATGTCTCCAGCATTGGTCCTAAGTCCTATTCTCTTATCCACAAAGAATGTTTGATTTGAGGAAAAATAATGATATCCCTAGATGACTTCATCCAGGTCCACTGGTTTCAATTTTGCATCTCCATTTGGATGTCTGAAAGGCATATCAAACTTAATATGTCAAATCGGAGCTCTTGATCAGCCTTCAACGTACTCTTTCTCCCCAGTCTCCACGATCTCAGTGAATGGTACCACCATTCACCAAAAGCAAGGCTCATCACTGACTTCTTTCTCCTTCTTATATGCACACCAATCTATCAGAAAGTCCTATTAATTCCAATTCCAGGATATCTTATATACAGTAAACCCATCTATTTCTTTTCATTTTCATTGCCAGTACTGTTAACTGCTTACCTGTAGCTTGCAGTGGTCTCATTACTGGGAAAGACTTGCTCTTGCTTTCCCATAATTTATTCAGCACACCTTAATAAAATCGAGCCATTCTGCTGTTTGAGTCCTGCCATGGCTTCCTATTTTGTTTAAAATAACATAGGAACTCTCCACTGTGGTTAAACTGATCAGGCCTCTGTCTACCTTTATGACTTCACCTTACATTGCTCTCCTCTTCACTCATCTCTCTCCACACTACCCTTCTTTCTCTTCACAGAATATGACCAACCTCTTCCCTCTGTCTGTAATGTCTTTCCCCTAATTTTCTCCTTATTATTTTGTACTCAACTTACCTGTCATTTCCTTAGAGAACTTCTCTGACCACTGTTTCTAATATAGCGTCTCACCAGTCACACAGGTGGGGGCCTCAGACTTTAGTGGGAATCACTGTCACCTGGAGGGCATGTTAAACCCTAGACTGCCGGGCCCCATCTTCAGTGCTTCTGATACATTAAATCTGGGATAGGGCCTAAGAATCTGCATTCTTTCCAGTTCCTGTATCGTGCTGATGCTGTCTGTAAGGAGTCCACACTTTGAAAACCTCTGCTCTACTTCCTCCATATTTGTTGAAATCTGAAAATAACTAATTTGTATAGAAATAACATCTAAAAGGGCTTCCCAGTGGCCCTAGTGATAAAGAACTTGTCTGCCAATGCAGGAGACATAAGAGACTTGGGTTCCATCTCTGGGTTGGGAAGATCTCCTGGAGAAGGGAATGGCAACCCACTCCAGTATTCTTGCCTAGAGAATCTCATGGACAGAGAAGCTTAGAGGGCTACAAGTCCATAAGGTTGCAGAGTCAGACATGGCTGAAGTGACTTGGCACATATGCATGAAACATCTAAAAAATGAGAGAACTAATCAGCCTTACTCAAAACTTATGCCCCACAGTTCCCACCAATTTTGAGTAAATTGATGATTCTGAGTTTTCTTACTTGGGGTAATGAGGACTATGGTATGATATAATCAATTAAGATCAAAGAGGAGAAGAAATGGTTTGCAGAGAAGAGCTCAATTTGGAATTTGTTATATTTGATTTCTATGTAGAACATCTCCATGAAACTATCCAGAAGGCATGGGAGTGTCTAAATATAAAACTTCTCAGAAAGGTTGAAGATATAAATTTTGATGTCTTTGTTTATAAAACAAATATATTGACAGGTAGTGGTCTCTTTTTAATTTGATATATTTCTCATAGTTTTGATTTTTGCCCTATTATTTTCAACCTAGTCATTAATGCAATTTTTTTATTGGCTTGAAGTGAGGAAGATAAACTGAGTTTATGCTAATTTATTTTAAATATATTCTGATTTTCTATGGAAAAGTAACATAAGATGAAAAATAAATAATGATTTATAAATAAAAAAGTATTCATGAGATAGGCATTCAGTTCAGTTCAGTTCAGTCGCTCAGTCATGTCCGACTCTTTGTGACCCCATGAATCACAGCACGCCAGGCCGCCCTGTCTATCACCAACTCCCGGAGTTCACCCAAACTCATGTGCATCAAGTCGGTGATGCCATCCAGCCATTTCATCCTCTGTTGTCCCCTTCTCCTCCTGCCCCCAATCCCTCCCAGCATCAGGGTCTTCTTTTCCAATGAGTCAACTCTTCGCGTGAGATAGGCATAGGTGAAGGTAAACTTTACTTTTAAGAATTTTTAAAGAGGGAAGTTCTGACTTTATATTGGAGGGATAGTTTCACTTGAAATTTTAAAACATATTTCAAAACCCCATTATAAATGTGAGGGACTTTTTATAATCATATTTTGTTCTGTATTGACATTATTATTCCAATTGTATAAATCTGGAAACTGGGATCATTTTATAGCGGAAATAAGTGAGGTGTATTATAGCAACATGGATGAAATTCCTCTTAAACTATGTGAATATAATGCAGCTAAAAAGGCCTCACCTCCATTTTTTAACACACACATAAGCATGCAAATCATAGGAGCCAGTGATTGTGTTGACACAGTTGTAAAAATCCAATCAACTCATTACCAAAACTAACTCCAGCATCCAGGTTGTTTGACTTGGGGCAGAAACAATACCCAGCTTATTGACTTTCACATTGTATAAAACCATCCATTTATGTAAAAAATTTCACTCTGTATAAATGTAGATGTGAGAAATTATCCAGCAGAAGTTACTTGTTCTCTGGGAATTTCCTTTACATATGCATCCAAATTTGACTATATTTAATTTTTATATTAAATTGATATATTCTATATAGGATTTAAATTTTTTGTGTGATTTGATCAGTTCTAGCTAGGGCAGTTCCAGAGAGTTTATTTCATAGATTATGAAAGTAACAAATGTAATTCATTTAAGACAGACAAGAATAAGACAAATTACCTGAGGTTGCTCTCAACTGCTGCTCTGTAAGATCATCCTCACAGGTCCTGGCTCCCAAAGAGGCAGTTTCTGCAGAGGACATCAGAATGAAAGGTAGTCAGCACACCATGGTCAGCTCTGTGGTGTCAGTCAATACCACAGAACCAAAATTTGACTTTCAAAGAGATAAGCACCAGGTAGAATTTGCTGGCACACCTTACACCCTAGTGGCTGCCCAAATGAGTCCAAAGAATAGTAAGCCTAGATCTCATTCTCATGATCAGCCACACACAACAAATACAATCATAGAGAATAAAATATGGAAACAGGAAAGGCTCATTCAGATTTTTTGCACTTGGTTATCTGGCCAAGCCTACATGTTATAATGACAATGGCATATTGCATAAAACTGGGAGCATAGTTTTATTTCTGTGTCAAAAAAATAAAGAAAACCCCTCAATATACAATTCACTGGTAGCTCATATGGGAAAGAATCTTCCTGCAATGCAGAAGATCTGGGTTCAATCCCTGAGTCTAGACAATCCCTTGGAAAAGGGCATGGGAACCCACTCCAGTATTCTTGCCTGAGGTCAGAGGGGCCTGGCCGGCTACAGTCCATGGGGTCGCAAAGAGTTGGACACAATTGAGCAACTAACACAATATAGGAGAGATGATGTGAGAGACCAAAACAGAAAACAAGTACTTGAAGAAAACTGAAGAATAAGTTCAAGTCATCAATGAAGTCACATCTTTATTCTGATCTATTATGTGAGCCCCAGAGCAGAAGTGTTGACAACATCCTGGTTTGCTAAATTCATGCCCAAGTCCTAAGTTCCATCTAACTCTGCTCTTCGAGTTCCCTGTTGTAGGAGAATCTATGATAAACAAGACTTAAGGAATCACCTTCAACACCTTATTTTTTCTCTACAGCAATTCAACACTTGCTATTCATTTCATTTTACAATGTACCTTTCATGTCTGTTTCTCTATTTCTCTGTCATTGTATCTCTCCTGATCATTTCAGTAGCCTCCACAACAATTTCCCTGCCTGGAATTCCATGTCTTTCCAGTCTAATCTCTCATAATATCTCAAGAACTATCTTTCACGAAAACAGAATTGCTTGAGTAAAAATCAGAGTTCTAGCACTTTCCAGGTAAGGGAACCCTTAAGTATATTACTTAACCTCTCTAAGCCCTGATTTCCTCATTTGTAAAATGCAGAAATAATTACATAAATAATCAGCAACTGTAAGAGAAAATAACACAAATAAAGGTAAAATGTGATATGGACTTCAAAGTAAGAAAAGCTCATATATTATTGAGAGGATAAAAAAGTTGTTATACAATTCTTACACTGCCAAAGAGACTCAAGTTTATCTAATATTTCTAGGCAATAGCATCTGTGGTTGATTCTGAAGGTTTGAATTAAACAAATAATGAACCTTAAAAATAGAAGTGCACACCAAAGCACTATTATTACATTCACTAATTGTTTCTCCTGCTACATACAAAATCTTTGGCCTTTGTTGGTAAACTGTTTAAAAACAATACAATCATAATAAATACATAGTACCCATTCCCAAGAATAATAACAACAACAAAAAAACAATTATCTTGTAACTATATCTTTTTTTTTAATTTTTTAAATTTTATTTTATTTTTAAACTTTACATAATTGTATTAGTTTTGCCAAATATCAAGATGAATCCGCCACAGGTATACATGTGTTCCCCATCCTGAACCCTCCTCCCTCCTCCCTCCCCATACCATCCCTCTGGGTCGTCCCAGTGCACTAGCCCCAAGCATCCAGTATCGTGCATCAAACCTGGACTGGCAACTCGTTTCTTACATGATATTTTACATGTTTCAATGCCATTCTCCCAAATCATCCCACCCTCTCCCTCTCCCACAGAGTCCATAAGACTGTTCTATACATCAGTGTCTCTTTTGCTGTCTAGTACACTGGGTTATTGTTACCATCTTTCTAAATTCCATATATATGCGTTAGTATACTGTATTGATGTTTTTCCTTCTGGCTTACTTCACTCTGTATAATAGGCTCCAGTTTCATCCACCTCATTAGAACACCTCATTAAAAATATCTTGTAACTATATCTTAAGTTAGTCTTGAGAAAAAAGAATTTGTCATCAGTTTTTGCTTATAAATTGAGGAATAACTTCCAAATAGATCACAGCATTGATGTCTATAATCAATAGACCACTCAAGAAGCCCACTTTTTCCTCCTGGCAACTTCTCACTTCGTTATACCTTGATCAATATTGTTTGTTTTATTTTTTGAATGTTTTTTTGTTCTTCTGTTCAACTCTCATTCATCCCTCAAAACCCAAAGCAAGGGTTACTTCCTCTTTGCTTGTGTAACAATTAGCCTTTATACATCTCAGCACTTCTGATGCATTGCATTGCATTATGTGATCTATGTCTGTTTACTCAATAAATTGTGAGTTCCTTAAGAAATTTCATTTTCACATATTCTCAATCAAGGAGAGAGTGAAGAATATGAAAGTCACCTTGTTGTTCAGTCGTTAAGTCATGTCTGACTCTTTGTGACCTCATGGACTGCAGCAAGCCAGGCTTCCCTGTCCTTCACTATATCCCAGAGTTTGCTCAAACTCACCTCCATTGAGTCCGTGATGCCATCCAAGCATCTCATCCTCCGTTGCCCCTTCTCCTCCCGCCCCCAGTGTTTCCCAGCTTTAGGGTCTTTTCCAATGAGTTGGCTCTTTGCATCACCTAGGACACCTTTATTCAAAATATTAAACTACACCCTATGTCCTGAAATAGATGAAATTCAAGATGAGTATTTTACGAAAGCTTCCCAGGAGCCTTAGGACTCTATAAATTCAAAACTTTCTCAAATATACCAAAAACAAGTAAGTCATCTTATATATACATATGGAGAAGGAAATGGCAACCCCTCAAATATTCCTGCCTGGGAAATCCCATGCACAGGGGAGCCTGGCAGGCTATAGTCCTTGGGGTCCCAAAGAGTCGGACACGACTGAGTAACTAAACCATCACCACCATATATACATATAAATATTGTGTTTAAAATCATTTCTTCCCCTCTTTTCTAGCGAAAAACAATCCTATTTTATCAAATAATCTTACCATTGCACACACATACACACTGAAGTGTATCAAACAGATTTGTTCAAATAGACATCAGTAGTGACTGAACAACAAGAAACAGTATCTAAGTAAATTTTTTCAAAGGATTGCTACTTTTCAAAGATTTATGATAATAAAAAGAACACAATGACAAACATTAAGTTTCCATCTCTGCCAGGTACTGTGGTAAACTATTTGTGTAAAAGCAGTCATGTAACCTTCATGTAAGCTAGTGAAGGTGATGGAATTCCAGTTGAGCTACTTCAAATCCTCAATGATGCTGTGAAAGTGCTGCACTCAATATGCCAGCAATTTGGAAAACTCAGAAATGGCCACAGGACTGGAAAAGGTCAGTTTTCATTCCAATCCCCAAGAAAGGCAATGCCAAAGAATGCTCAAACTTCCACACAATTGCACTCATCTCACGCGCTAGTAAAGTAATCCTTAAAATTCTCCAAGCCAGGCTTCAACAATATGTGACCATGAGCTTCCAGATGTTCAAGCTGGATTTAGAAAAGACAGAGGAACCAGAGATCAAATTGCCAACATCCGCTGGATCATGGAAAAAGCAAAGGAGTTCCAGAAAAACATCTATTTCTGTTTTATTGACTATGCCAAAGCCTTTGACTGTGTGGATCACAATAAACTGTGGAAAATTCTGAGAGAGATGGGAATACCAGACCACCTGACCTGCCTCTTGAGAAATCTGTATGCAGGTCAGGAAGCAACAGTTAGAACTGGACATAGAACAACAGACTGGTTCCAAATCGGAAAGGGAGTATGTCAAGGCTGTATATTGTCACCATGCTTATTTAACTTATATGCAGAGTACATCATGAGAAACGCTGGGCTGGATGGAGCACAAGTTGGAATCAAGATTGCCAGGAGAAATATCAATAACCTCAGATATGCAGATGACACCACCCTTATGGCAGAAAGTGAAGAGGAACTAAAGAGCCTCTTTGTTCTTGATGAAAGTGAAAGAGGAGATTGAAAAAGTTGGCTTAAAACTCAACATTCAGAAAACTAAGATCATGGTATCTGGTCCCATGACTTCATGGCAAATAGATGAAGAAACAGGGGAAACAGTGTCAGACTTTATTTTTGGGGGCTCCAAAATCACTGCAGATGGTGACTGCAGCCATGAAATTTAAAGATGCTTACTCCTTGGGAGAAAAGTTATGACCAACCAAGATAACATATTAAAAAGCAGAGATGTTATTTTGCCAACAAAGGTCCATCTAGTCCAGGCTATTGTTTTTCCAGTAGTCACGTATGGATGTGAGAGTTGGACTATAAAGAAAGCTGAGCGCTGAAGAATTGATGCTTTTGAACTGTGGTGTTGGAGAAGACTCTTGAGAGTCCCCTGGACTGCAAGGAGATCCAACCAGTCAATCCTAAAGGAAATCATTCCTGAATATTCATTGGAAGGACTGATGTTGAAAGGACTGAAGCTGAAACTCCCATACTTTGGCCATGTGATCCGAAGAGCCAACTCATTTGAAAAGACCCTGATGCTAGGAAATATTGAAGGTGGGAGGAGAAGGGGATGACAGAGGATGAGAGGTTGGATGGCATCACTGACTCAATGGACATGAGTTTGAATAAACTCCAGGAGTTGGTGATAGGCAGGCAGGCCTGGCGTGCTGTAGTCCATGGGTTTGCAGAGAGTCGAACATGACTGAGTGACTGAACTGAAGTGAACCTTCACAATACAATCAGGAGGCAATGATTAATCTTTATTTTACAAATCATGAGTCTAGAGGCTCAAAGAGGTTAAGGTCACTTGCTCCAAGTCCCCAAGTTTGAAACTGACAGAGCTTGAAATAAAACCCAGGTCTGCCTGGTAAAAAAGTCTGTGAAATTTTGGATATGTCTACTACCACAGTTTTTAGGAATCTATAAAGGTTTTCCTATCTTCATGAAAGCCAGCGAACTAAGAGTATGAGGTTTGGGGGAGTTGAGGGAGGAGGTAGGTAAGAAAGAAATTTTCACTAGTCCTATGAAAACTCTGATATTTCATAAAATATTTACATTCCTTAAATATAAACTATAACCAAACAGTTTGCTGCCACATGGAAATCTTTTCATTTGATAGTGATTTAAGGAAATGTGTGTGTATGTGTGTGTGTGTGTGTGTTTAGCTGCTGTTGCATCTGACTCTTTGCCACCCCTTGGACTGCAGCCCACCATACTCTGTCCATGGGATTTTCCAGGCAAGGATACTGGAATAGTTGCCATTTCCTCCTCCAGGAGATCTTCCTGATCCAGAGATCGAACTCATCTCCTGCACTGGCAGGTGGATTCTTTATCACTGAGCCACCTGGGAAGCCCTTTAAGGAAAATATAAAATGTCAAAACCAAAATCTTTTATTTAATCTCACAATTATGGAGACTTCTAAAGAGAATGGCTTGTGCAAATAATTTTATAAGGGAATGCAGTGAATGGCTACCCACTCCAGTATTCTTGGGGCTTCCCTGGTGGCTCAGATGGTAAAGAATCTGCCTGTAATGTGGGAGACTTGGGTTTGATCCCTGGGTCAGGAAGATCCCCTGGAGAAGGGAATAGCTATCCACTCCAGTATTCTTGTCTGGAGAATCCCATGGACAGAGGAGCCTAGCAGGCTACAGTCCATAGGGTCACAAAGAGTTGGACACGACTGTTCAAGTAACACTTTCCACTTCTTTCACAGTGCAGTATGCCACATAATTCTTTTTATATCCTCAACAGTGCTGCCTTCTTTATACAAATGATATAAATATTTTAATAAAGGAGCTTTTAACTTATCAAGTGAACTGATTAATCTATACTTTTCTGCCTGTGTAAAATGACATGTTTAAAGCTTAGTAATGATACATAGCATCTTTCAATATTTCACTTTAATAATTGCTCTGTAATAACAAATCTGACTGCTGTTAACACGATCTGTCTCTTTTCCTGGCGATTTAATTAGATTACTAATTGGTGTTCTTCAGCACCTGACCTTTCTTACTTAATACTATTTAAGAATAATACCACTGACAATTCATCTAGTATTTTACTCTATTCTGTCCATTTGGTGATGATCACATATTTAAAAATGGGATCAAATTATTTTTATTAACACAAGGTAGGAGTAATTACTGCATTTTCTGAGGAATAGTATATTGATTATAGTATCAACAGTCAGATTGTATAGTATATTACAACCATCATCACCACCACTAACATTTTACAGTATCTGAGGCTGATTGATACCCTTTATATGTGTTAGGATGCCCCAAGCAAGTGGTGGAGCTATGATTTGAATCCATACAGTTTTATTCAGGAATCTGAAACTCCAATACTTTAGCCTCCTGATGCGAAGAGCCGACTCATTGGGAAAGACCCTGATACTGGGACAAAGATTGAAGGCAAAATGAGAAGAGGGCAGCAGAGGATGAGATGGTTAGATAGCATCACCGACTCAATGTCCATGAATCTGAGCAAACTCTAGGAGATAGCCAAGGACAGGGAAGCCTAGCAGGCTACAACCTGTGGGGTCACAAAGAGTTGGACCAGTAAACGACAAAAGCTCTCTTAACCAAAATGATGTCAGTTCAGTTCAGTCGCTCAGTCATGTCCAAGTCTTTGTAACCCCATGGACAGCAGCATGCCAGGATTTCCTGTTCATCACCAACCCCCAGAGCCTTCTCCAAGCTCATGTCCATCGAGTCGGTGATGCCATACAACCATCTCATCTTCTGTCATCTCCTTCTCCTCCTGCCTTCAATCTTTCCCAGCACCAGGGTCTTTTCCAATGAGTCAGTTGTTCACATCAGGTGGCCAAAGTATTGGAGCTTCAGCTTCAGCATCAGTCCTTCCAATGAATATTCAGGAATGATTTCCTTTAGGATTGACTGGTTGGATCTCCTTGGGGTCTAAGGGACTCTCAAGAGTCTTCTCCAATACCACAGTTCAAAAGCATCAATTCTTCGGTGCTCAGCTTTCTTTATAGTCCAACTCTTACATCCATACATGACAACTGGAAAAACCATAGCTTTGACCAGACGGACCTTTTTGGTAAAGTAATATCTCTGCTTTTTAATATGCTGCCTAGGTTGGTCATAGCTTTTCTTCCAAAGAGCAAGCATCTTTTAATTTCATGGATGCAGTCACCATCTACAGTGATTTTGGAGCCCCCAAAAATAAAGACTCTCACTGTTTCCATTGTTTACCCATCTATTTACTATCTAATGATGGGACTGGGTGCAATGATCTTAGTTTTCTGAATGTTGAGTTTTAAGCCAACTTTTTCACTCTCCTCTTTCACTTTCATTAAGAGGCTCTTTGGTTCCTCTTCGCTTTCTGCCATAACGGTGGTATAATCTGCATATCTGAGGTTATTGATATTTTTCCCAGCAATCTTGATTCCAGCTTGTGCTTCATCCAGCTCGACATTTCACAGGATGTACTATGCATGTAAGTTAAATAAGCAGGATGACAATATACAGCCTTGACGTACTCTTTTCCCGATTTGAAACCAGTCTGTTGTTACATGTCCAGTTCTAACTGTTGTTTCTTGACCTGCACACAAATTTCTTAGGAAGGAGGTAACGTGGTCTGGTATTCCTATCTCTTTAAGAAGTTTCCAGTTTGTTGTGATCCACACAGCCAAAGTCTTTGGCGTAGTCAATAAAGCAAAAGTAGACATTTTTCTGGACCTCTTGCTTTTTCAATGATCCAGTGTATGTTGGAAATTTGATCTCTGGTTCGTCTGCCTTTTCTAAAACCAGCTTGAACATGTGAAAGTTCATGGTTCATGTGCTGTTGAAATCTGGCTTGGAGAATTTTGAGGATTACTTTGCTAGCGTCTGAGATGAGTGCAGTTGTGTGATAGTTTGAACATTCTTTGGCATTGCCTTCTTTAGGATTAGAATGAAAACTGACATTTTCCAGTCCTGTGGCCACTGATGAGTTTTCCAGATTTGCTGGCATATTGAGTGCAGCACTTTCACAGCATCATCTCTGAGGATTTGAAATAGCTCAACTGGAATTCCATCACCTCCACTAGCTTTGTTCGTAGTGATGCTTCCTAAGGCCCACTTGACTTCACATTCCAGGATGTCTCGCTCTAGGTGAGTGATCACACCATTGTGATTATCTGGGTCATGAAGATCTTTTTTGTACAGTTCTTCTGTGTATTCTTGCCACCTGTTCTTAATATCTTCTGCTTCTGTTAGGTCCATACCATTTCTGTCCTTTATTGTGCCCATCTTTGCATGAAATGTTCCCTTGATATCTCTAATTTTCTTGAAGAGATCTCTAGTCTTTCCTATTCTATTGTTTTCCTCTATTTTTTTCATTGATCACTGAGGAAGGCTTTCTTATCTCTCCTTGCTATTCTTTGGAACTCTGCATTCAAATGGGTATGTCTTTCCTTTTTTCCTTTGACTTTAGCTTCTCTTCTTTTCTGAGCAATTTGTAAGGCCTCCTTAGACAACCATTTTCCCTTTTTACATTTCTTTTCCTTGGGGCTGGTCTTGATCACTGTCTCTTGTACAATGTCACGAACCTCTGTCCATAGTTCTTCAGCCAGTCTATTAGATCTAATCCCTTGAATCTATTTGTTACTTCCACTGTATAATTATAAGGGATTTGATTTAGGTCATACCTGACAGAGGATGAGATGGCTGGATGGCATCACCGACTCAATGGACATGAGTTTGAGTGAACTCCAGGAGTTGGTGATGGACAGGGAGGCCTGGTGTGCTGCAATTCATAGGGTTGTAGAGTCGGACACGACTGAGTGACTGACCTGAACTGAACTGAACTGAATGGTCTAGTGGTTTTTCCCTACTTTCTTCAATTTAAGTTTGAATTTGGCAATAAGGAGTTCATGATCTGAGCCACAGTCAGCTCCTTGTCTTGTTTTTGCTGACTGTATAGAGCTTCTCCATCTTTAATACTAAAAGTGACTTTCCTTTTGATACTGTAATTACTTCTCATGTTCATTTTTTTCTCATTTGACCTGAGTACCACTAACCACCTTTTCTCTTACACCAACCCTAATGGTTACATCTCCAAAGGCAAAGCTTAAAACCTAAATTTTTAGGGTTCCTACTTTTAATTATGAGAGTAAAAGTCCTTACCACTCTCTCTTTCCTTGCCCTGCCACTTCTACTCATAAGCTTATCAGTCTCATTATTCCTTTTTCCCTTCCCTTATTTGAATAATATTTATTCTTCAAGTTAACTGATAACATTCAGGCATTCAATCTTAGTTCAAAAATCATCAAGTTCTCATATGGCCAATCTTGATCCCAGCCCTTGCAAATTGGAATAATACTTAAAAAAAAAAAAAAAAACCCTATAATTCATACAAATATAATGATCAGGGAAAGATCTACTAGAATTTTTAATTTTTTAAATCAATCTAGATACATAAACAGAATTCTAAGTTTAAGTGTGCTGGGACTTGTGAATAAATCTAATCTAATCTGCACTTGGTTATTGCAGCAGCCATGTGCTTTTTATATTCTTATCAGTAAGTTTAGGAAGCATTTGGCACATGGTCAGTGGAAGCTGGACTTTTTTAAAATAATGGGTGGATATTTGAATTGTCAAGTATACTCTAAGATAGTACTGGCTTATAAAATTTACACATCTCAACTCCTCCCATTGATCTGTTAACACATTAAATAATCATGTATCACTATTTTTAGTAAAATGTTTAGCACATAAAATGAAGAATATACCACCAAACAGAATAAATATTAAGCTAACAGGTCTAAAGTAATGGAAAGAAAAACATTTTCTGTAGTCTTAGGTAACATTTTGAGTTCCACTTTACTTTCATCCTTTAAAGAAAAAAAAAGAATGTTAACCCATTCTTATTTTATACTTGGAGAAAAAGACCAAATTCTGAAAGAGAATCCACACATGTCAACAACTCTTCTAGCCCCTCCCATTTCTTTTGAAGCCCCTCCCACCTCTACCTCATCTCAGTGACTCATTGTAGAAAGTATCTTAGAGAACAGGAATATGGAGAAAATACTAGAAGATACTCAAGTTTTAAAATAATAAGTGAGCACTTGTTGGAAACCTGTTAGGTGCTAAGCATATTACATGCATTTCCTTAATCTTCACAGTGAATCTGTCACAGAAAAATCATTGCTTTTATGGAAGAGATGAGATAGCAAACTTAGATGTTTTAAGTAATTTTTGTCCAAAGGCACAGAGTGGCAAAAAGGTAGTTGGATTTCAACTGAGTGAGTCTGATTCCAAAACTCTATCTTCTCCCCTGGATAGGGCTGCCTCCAGGCAGCCCCCCAGGACTCCTGGTCCAAGAAGCCTAAAAACTCTTGAGTTTTCTACCTCCTAAAAAAACAGCTCAAAGGCCTTCAAAGCAGATTTACCATAACAAGATCCATATTTAGAAGAATGTATCAAGTTGAACATTTATTACTATTCTGGCAGTTTACATTTTAATAAAATCCTCTGCACTTTTTTGTACACTGCAAAAGAGAAGACTGTTTCCAGATGAAGCAACTTTGCAATTAAAAATGGTTGCAAGGGGTCTTCTCCATCCTTTTCCTATGTGGATACAAAGAATGTGCTTCTAAAAAGCTGAGCAACTCAACATGCTATCAAATGGTTTTGAGTAACCAGGCAACATCATCATTGTTGATTTGCAGTGTTTTCTCTTAAACGATTTCTTCTAGGCAGTAATAGACTGAAGTGCATTGGATGCTCTAGTGTCAATTATCTGAATGGGGTTGGATTTGTAATTTTTTATTTTCAAGAAAAGTAAAGCTCCTATACTCTGCCTTGTTTGGTTTTACCTTAAAGGTATTTTTATATGATAAGGGAGCAGTATCTCCTGGCACCTCTGGGCCAGAAACATGCGATCACTTCTTTCTGCTTCTTAAATCATTTATGACCTCAGTGTAATGGGACCTCAAAAGGATTTAATAAGTTCCTGATATCAGGTAGTTTCAATAAATTACTAATATATCCTCTTAATGTCTTGTACTTTAAAGTACTGTTACTAAAATATTTTTTCTTAAATTTACTAGTGCCTAATACATCTCTCTATTTAAGCTTCTATTTTATTTGATTGTTTGAAATTAAAAGATCAAACTTCTCTTATAATTTAGGGCTAACTGAGTATTCCTACATATCAATCAATTGCCCACTTATTTAAACTCAAGTCCTTATAGGATTTGTCACAATCTCTCTTTATATTGTCTGAAATGATTTTCATTCTTTAGCATACCATGCTGGCTTGCCTAGGTTGCTCATCAACATGGGAACACATTTGCTTCAAACATAGACCACAGACCCTACTCAACCCTACCCAGTCATTGCCTTTGTTCATGTGGAACACTGGCTACTTATTTCAACCTCTTGCTTTCTATCTCATTTGTTGCTATTTAATTGCTAAATTGTATCCAATTCTTTTGGGACTCCATGGATTATAGCCTGCCAAGGCTCCTCTGTCCAAGAGATTTTCCAGGCAAGAATATGGATGGTTTGCCATTTCCTTCTCCAGGATCTTCCCAACCCAGGGATTGAACTCATGTCTTCTGCATTGGCAAGTGGATTTTTAGTGCTGAGCAACCAAGAAAGCCCTAGCTAGTTTTTAATCCTCTGCTTTCTATTACTACTCCGCATTTGACAAATTTTATGAATAGTCTCATATTAGGTTAAAAGCTTTTTGAAGTTATTTTTTTAAATAGAAAAAATAAATGTCCAGTAGTGCATCTTTATCACTGTTTCCTTTAATTCTATCAAAGACCCCTCATGAGGATATCATTTCTGCTATGGGAATTTGCATTTCTTTGTCTCAGTCATTATTTGGTTCTTGGAAACTTCTATAACTTTGCTCTCACTTTTACCTCAAAGTTTTCTGTAATGATAGGTGCTGCTCCATGAAGACTGCTTAGTTTTAAAATTACTACAACAATTCTAGAGTTGAATCAATTTTGAAACTTAAAAAAAAAAGTGCTTTCTGGAATCTGCAGTGATTTCATCATTCCCAAGATTTTACTTCAATCATATTCAATGAGTGACTTGGACAAATGTCTTTGGAACCATTATGCATGAAAACATCATTCCCTCTGGCTGTGGAGAACCAGAGAAAGTAACTCTGTTGAAATAATGGTCATTTTAAAAAAGAAAAAGAAAACTATTTGAGATTCATTCTCTTCACTTGAAATTTTGAGCAAAGATAAAAGGTGAGACATCAGTGACATAGAAACTGCCCACTTCAGCTATAGCTAAGTGGCCCTTAGAAGCTTATATTGTTTAAAAACTATTTCATTAAGAGAATATTGATTATACCTTTGTATATGTTTGTACTAGGGAAAAGCCAAAAAAAAAAAAAAAAACAAACAAACCATGCACTTAAGAACCAAATACACTCGGGCTTGAATCCCAACTCCACCACTTTCTAACTGTTTGAAGAGGCAAGTTACTTAGCTTCCCTGAAATTTAAGATCCTATATGTTAAAATGGAAACAAAAATACCCACATTTCAGGGGATAAGAAGTAAAATTAATAAATATAAAGCATTCCACATGCTATATCACTTCAGTGGTGTCTGACTCTGCGACCCAGTAGACCAGGCTCCTCTGTTCATGGGATTCTCCAGGCAAGAATAGTTGAGCGGGTTACTGTTTCCTGCTCCAGGGCATTTTCCTGACCCAGGAATCAAACCCTCATCTCTTGAGTTTCCTGCACTGGCAGGTGGATTCTTTACCACTAGTACCACCTAGGAAGGTCATCCAGCACTGAATAATTAGTAGATGTATTCACAGATGATTCTTCTCTGGCTTGGTCCACACTGCTAAATAGAAGCTTTTCAAAGAAAAGACCACCTCAGTTTGGTATTTTGACATTTTAGATCATAGTTATATATGTAATGGACTCTCTGTCCATCAGTTAAGTTGGTGTTTTAAACCTTTTCAATATCACTATTATTTGTGTAGATGTTTTAGAAATAGCAAATGTTAACAAGCCCAAACACTGGTTTCCTAAACAGTATAGTTTGCAATTTCTTTTTTTTTTTTCTAAAGCCCTAAGCAAATTTTATATATGCTGCAGTAAAATGGTATGTGAACCATACTGTGAAGACTGTTTGCTTCACAGTGGTTTGGCCATTTACAAAAGTATTGGGTTCTAAAAGGAACTAAATAAGTTCATTTGGGTTTTTTGGTAAGATCCTATGGAAAACCCTGAATGAACCTTTTGACCAACTGAATATAATGAAGAAGATAAACTCAAAAGACTGGTGGTAATGGACAAGTCAGTCCTAAATTTTCTCTAGCAAGAGAAGGACCATACCCTTCCCGACTCCAAACTCCCACTATCGGCCTTCTATTAAGAGAAAAACTCCAAGATGAGCCAAATTTCAGAATACAGGTCTGCAAATATGGCAATCTCCAAAACTCCAAAAATCTCCATTTATACACAGACATTGAGTTGAGTAATTTTCTAGACTATTCCTTATGCTGCAGTCACCTACAGCATATGAGCTATCAAAAACATTCTCAAAACAAAAAAAACATTTATTTTTTTCCTTTGAAGCAATTCTTAATGAACCAGAGATAATATGTTAGAGTTTGCACAAAGGCAAGTTCACTGAGAAGGGTATAAAATAGGAATTAGAACTCTGGCCTCAAGTCCCATAGATTTAAACTGATTTATTAGCATCCTGGAGAAGGAAATGGCAACCCACTCCAGTATCCTCGCCTGGAAAACCCAATGGACAGAGGAGGCTGGCGGGTACAGAATATGGGGTGGCAAAGAAGCTGACACGACTGAGCACGCATCTGATCCGATTAGCATCTTGGAGTCGGTCTTCCCATTGTCAAGTGAAGAAAAAGTGATCCATTCTGTTTGCTATAAGGAGTCATTGTAAGGATAAAATGGAAGTTGTTATTATTACCTCCAGGTGATCACACAAAATAAGGAAATACCATCTTTGTACTATACTTTCTAAACATTTAATCTTGTAAATATGCCAACATGGAATGCACCACTACTATTTATAATAAACTATCTTACACAGTTACATATATATTACCATATATATGTGTATGGGAAATTATTGCTTCCCATGAGCAGGCTTATTTATTTTGTGACTTATATACGGCCATAAAAGAAAATCCTCACATGACTAGATCAATTCTTTTTATCAACAGTGTAATCATTAAAATAAATTTACCACTAACCTAAGATGCAGAAAAGTTTCCTAAAGTGTATGTAAATAATCCTCAGGTTTTTACTGTTTGGAGTTTTCTACATTTCACCACATTAGGAAAGGTCAAATTTATATAGACATATAGCCCAAATTATACTTACGAGAATTGACCTAGGGCATGGTGGATACAAACATATGTAAAATAAATCTGGAGAGGGAAAGTTAGTGAAAGTATGCATAGTCCCAGAAAAGGAAGATTAGAAAGGCTAGGCTGGAGCCAAGAATGAAAAATGTACTATTGGAACCTACCATGAATTTTCAAGACAATACTTATGCATACCCATGAAATGTTTATTTAATAAATCATTCATTAATGAGAAAACAGATTGATGAGATTTGGCACATTGCTTCTTTGGACTGTATTAGTGGCAGAAAAAAAAAATGGTTTCTGAGTCATAGCCAAGTTTTTTTTCTTCTTTGCCTGGATGCAAGTACTATAAAGAGTCCCTTGATCTGGGCAGAGTGAGAGTTTTAAGCAGGGGATGCCATGATCACAAATGCAAGTTTGGGATGCTATGCAGAGGATGGGATGGAGGAGGAGGAGTTTGGTTGTTTAAAAAAAAAAAAGGACACTGGAACATTCATTGTACTTTCATCTGTTACCATTGAGAAAAAATCATGAATAAAGGAAGAATAGTGATTCCACTGGAAAGAAAAGGAATGTCAAAAAGTCCAAGATTGAGGTGAGAGGAAAGATAATGAGCTCAGTTTTGGACATGAACTAGAGGAGACCTGATTAGTAAAAATGTAAGTCTCTGAAACTAGATCCTGGAAGAGAAATCTGAGTTGAAAATCATTTGGAAGAAGTAATAGATAATATTTATGAGTAGTTGACAGGCTTCCCAGCTGGCGTTAGTGGTAAAGAACCCACCTACCAATGCAGGAGACTTAAGAGATGTGGGTTCCATCCCTGTGTCAGGAAGATCCCCTGGAGGAGGCCATGGCAACCCATTCCAGTATTCTTGCCTGGAGAATGGAGAGAGGAGCCTGGCAGGCTGCAGTCCATGGGTTGCAAAGAGTCTGACACAACTGGGCAACTCACAGAGAATACATGAGGGACCGTGACTAAACCCAGGATACACTCTCATGCAGTGAGGGCCAAAGCAGAGGACACTGTGAGCAGCCCCCTCTGCAGGGCGCAGTGCTTTAACTTTGAAATTGTTTAGAGTTGCCAGTGTGTGGTAAAAATAATAATTAAGCAGGCTAACCTCTAGTCAGTTTTACTACTGTTTTTAAATTCCTGTATGTACGCTGCCTCTTTGTTGCCTGAACTGGGGTGGAACATTCCCATTGTACCCTCCCCAGATAAGAGAAAAACAGTGAAGAAGACTCAGCAAGAGCAGTCTATGAAGTAGAAGATCCGGAGAGAATGGTGGGTGAGAAGCCTCATGAAAAACACGTTTCAAAAAGAAGGGAGAGGTGAACTTGCTACAAGACACTGGTTGGTCTAGTCAAATGAGAACTAGGAACTGGCCATGACGTTTGATAAAGAACGGGTCCTTAGGGTCTTTGACCAGAACTTCTTTTGTGGAGTGGTGCAGGCAAACACCCGCTAGATGTGGATATAAGAGAAAATGAAGAGGAAGAAATGGAGAAGTCACGTATGGACAATTTTCTGAGGAGTTTTTGCTATAAAAAGGATCAGGGAAATGGGGGAGCATGTAGAATTTGGTGTAGCATCATAGGAAGGTTTTATAAGTAAAATGATGTAGATAGAGAATGTGGGTATGAGGTAGGATTGGGCTAGTGGTAAGGAGAAACTCAATGCAGAAGACAGTGAGGTGGTGACAAGTGTCAGATGATGGATTTCACAAGATCCAGATGGGTGTGGATTTCTGAAGCAAGTGGGGATGGGGATGGAAGTCAAACATCATTGAAGTCAATGAAAGTTAGATGAGGATTTATAGAAGTTGGAGGCTCTCAGGATCATGACAAGAGTTGGCGAGAAGAGTTGGGGGGAATAGGAAGTTACACAGGAGAGAAAAGAGGTGCCAAAATGAATGAGAATGATGTAAAACAGGGACTAGAAAAGTGGGCCAGAGAGCAAAACCCACTTTACTCTAAGATATAAAATCCCTGTTGTCCTTTTTGTAATACGCAATGACAGAAACCATTTTTGTTGAATAAAGATTTGACCAGCAATCCTACCAATTATGAGCCAAGACCCTGACTTTTTTCCTTGTAGATATTAGTATTATGGAGGCCATACAAGCATTAAAATTATATCAAGAAAAAATGAAAAACCTTCCAGAACATAAACAGTTCCCTATTAAATTCTTGGATGAAGTTTTATGGCAATACTATCACACCATATTTTTTATCATCCTTCTAATGTTATACACATAGCAGAGGAATTTTAGGATTTTGGTACAGGTGAGGAAAATATCTCAAAAATGTAGGATGACTTGGTCCATTAAGTTCACTGTCATACCTAAGTCAATGAAGTAATTCATGATCATAACTAATGTAAAAAGTGACATATATGCTGGAACCACATTATTGTAAACATCTTACGATTAACAAACCAAAAAAATCTGCAAAAATTTAAAGATATCACTACTCTAAAATATTTGATAGTGGCAAACAGTCAGGAAAAGTGAACTGTATAATGTGTGGACAATTCACAAATGATGACCAGAATTCAAATACATAAAGGGACAAAATAAACAAAAGTCGTAAATACAGTCACCTTAAGAAAACAAAAGGTATGTTGGGGGAAGGAAGTGGAGGAATCTAGTGGTAAAAAAACCAAATGAATAATGAAAAGTAATTTATTTCTCTTTAATTTCACAAACTATAAATAAAAGTATTTTAAGCCAAATGCAGAATTCCCTTTTGAGGATTTTTAACATTGAAATTTTTAAGGATGTAGGAAGGATAATCATATATTTGACCCAATAAAATAAGTAATATGGAAATGAATTTCATCGTTTTATATGACTAATATTTTCTTTTTCTACACACTATACATTTTTTAACCTGTATCACCCAAAATACTCTAGAACTTTCTAGAGTAAAGAAAATTGACCTCCAATTTACAGTTCTGTGTCTGCTCTTTGCAGCTACACTATGAATTGTGGAGAAGTGTCTCTTTAGAGTCACAAAACTGGATGTAAGAGGGCAAGGTCAGATGGAGTCAATTTTCATTTGTTCTAGTTCTTCCTTCCCCCACCCCCATGAAGGGGTTGCAGGGTATTTATGGATTGGTGTTGGGACATTTTGTTTTCCTTCCTTCTGCCAAATGCACAATGGCAATTCTGTCTTGCTAAAAGTCTTATAAACAGGGACCAATAAATTTCTCCTGGTTATTGATCTCCAACAAAAAGTCTCACCTCCCATTAATGTCGTATTTCACTTTGTGTACAGTTCACCTCATGACCTAGTCCTGGATTTGTTTTCATTCATGCATTCAATGAGTCTTTACTAAATACTGACTATGTGCAACTCTGAAGTACAACAGCACAGTTTATAGATATTTTAGTTTAATCAATCTTACTTATTCAGATACAAAACTGGCCTGGACTTACATTGTTCCACCTTCCATAAAAGAGTTCCTCAAAGGCTTTCCTGTGGCTCAGTGGTAAAGAATCTGCCTGCCAATGGAGGAAACTCGGGTTTGATCCCTGGTCCAGGAAGATCCCACATGCCTCAGAGCAAAGAAGCGTGTGCACCATAATTACTGAGCCTGTGTGCTACTGCTGCTGCTGCTGCTAAGTCGCTTCAGTCGTGTCCGACTCTGTGCGACCCCAAAGACAGCAGCCCACCAGGCTCCCCCATCCCTGGGATTCTCCAGGCAAGAACACTGGAGTGGGCTGCCATTGCCTTCTCCATTGTGTGAAAGTGAAAAGTGAAAGTGAAGTCGCTCAGTCGTGTCCGACTCTTAGCGACCCCATGGACTGTAGCCCACCAGGCTCCTCCATCCCTGGGATTCTCCAGGCAAGAACACTGGAGTGGGCTGCCATTGCCTTCTCCATTGTGTGAAAGTGAAAGTGAAAGTGAAGGTTCGCTCAGTCGTGTCCGATCTTAGCGACCCCATGACTGAGCCCCAGGCTCCCATCCCTGGATTCTCCAGGCAAGAACACTGGAGTGGGCTTGCCAATTGCCTTCTCCATTGTGTGAAAGTGAAAAGTGAAAGTGAAGTCGCTCAGTCGTGTCCGACTCTTAGCGACCCCATGGACTGCTAGCCACCAGGCTCCCCATTTCCATGGGACTTCTCCAGGCAAGAGTACTGGAGTGGGGTGCCATTGCCTTCTCTGCTGTGTGCTACTACTGAACTACTACTAACGCCTGCATGTTCTAGAGCCCAGGGTCCGCAACAAGAGAAGCCACCACAAGGAGAGGTCCGCATGCCACATACTAGAGAGTATCTCCACTCGTTGCAACTAGAGAAAAGCCCTCTGAGCCTCAAAGACCCAGCACAGCCAAAATTAAAAATAAAATGAATAAATAAAATTAGAGTTCCTCAATGCTTATTTAGTATAAGTAATATTAATAGACTAATATAAGTATAATCTTTAAATGTGATAAATAAAACAGCCCCTAACATAGTTTTATTAAACTACATATTTATGTCACTTAGAAATCATGATGAAAAATGACTGTTTTTTCTAGTTTAAACAAAAAAAAAAAAACCTTTTGAACATATTATTTTTTCTTTGCACTGGTTGTTTAAAGCATTATGTTTGAAAGGTGGAGGGTTGGGCCTCAGTATTACAGCCCCTGCTTTTCACCCTTCTTGCCCCAGGCCAAGCTTGGGAATTTAAGTGGAATCTTTGACTCTTTCATTGCTTGTATTTAGTCGATAAGTTTGCTCAGTGGATTTGGTTTCAATGTTCTTTTCTATTTGCCCACAATTCCCTCAGTAATAATACATAATAAAACACACAATAATAATACATAGTCTCCTAATGTATCCACCACAATGACTGACCTTGAACCAGCTTCTGCCTCCAGATTCTCTTAACATTACCCGTCTGACACAAGACTGCCACATCACACTTCCCACACCACCTCTGCAGTGATGTCATTCTTACGCTCAAAAGCTTCGATGCCTTATTTTCTGCCTCATCAAATCTAAACTTTGCTCAGCTTCCAAAGCCTTCCATAGTCTCAACTATTTACTTAATTTTTGTCACTTTCTCCTAAATGGTCAATATTAGGCACTCTGTTTAGTTTCTCACATCTCAACACAGTCCTGCCAATTTTCTTTCACGCCTAGGTCTGAACCACATCGTCTCCCCTCTTAGCCTTAAGGGCTATGCCTACATAAATTACCAGGCAAATAAACAGATGCAGAGACAGACAAATATAACTGTATTTCACTTTCCCAATCCTATTCATTCTTCCTGTCCTAATATTCCTAATATGACTACTCATAATATTTATAACAAAACACGCAGATCCACTGCTTCTTTGAACAGTTCTGAACTTGAAGGAGTTCCTCCCTAGATGGTTTACCTTACTTACTGTGTCAAGTACACTGGTTCTGTCTTCTGGGCAGCTTCTATACTCCTTGAGGGCAGGGAATTTTAACTCTTCTATCAACACCCCAAATGCTACACCCAGACCTGCTGTCCAGCGGATTCCTCTCAAGGAGGTTCTATAATCAATAAGGGCAACAAGGAAGAAGAATCTTTTTCTCCACTTCATTCTGATTCTGATTCCAATTAATTCATCAAGCGTTTGTTACACTTGCTATGAGGGGCAAGTATTTGGGCTTCTCTCTTTCAAAGGGAAAAGAGTATAAAATCCTACAGAGAGAGGCTAAGGAAGGAGAAAAGCTCTTTGAGACATACGCCACTTTTTATGAGCAATCTTTCTTCCTTTCCTTCTCACGTACGACTGTTACAATATTATAGAAATGAGTTCGCCTCTGCTGTTTTCCTTTCGCTAGTCTCTTCTTGTGACTGGCTTGTGAATATGTTAAGTCTTTGTATTTAATCCTTTGAAGTTCAAGCACATTCTTGCTTGAAACAAAAGCTCTAGAGAATGAAATAAGAGTATACAATTATTGCAAAAGTAGCAATAAAATCACCTCCCCACACTTCCCTTGAGAACAATGGTCCAGGAAGATCTGGCTGGGCACTGAGACAGACTGTCAACTTGACTTTTAATTTTATGAATTATGATCATTTGGACAAGAAAATATCTTTAAAGGGTCAATGTCCTTTCTGTAAATGGGAAGAAGGCTGAGTGTGAAAAGACTGCTTTGAATCAAGCTTAAGGGAAAAAAAAAAGAAAACTTATGAGCAAGTATCAACAGTACATTCTCCATTTCTCTCCCTCTCTCTGTTTTTGTTCCTTTAAGAGGAATTTTTTTAAGTGAGGAAATTGCAGTTAAAAATTATTTTATAGCCTTTAAAATGAAAACATTTGCCTATTAAGCTCTAACGACCTACAATATTCTATCTGTAAAGCATCATTTGGCCCCCTGCTGTTTCATTTAACTTTAGCTGAACCTTTTTTTATTGCTTCCTAATCTACCCTAATTTGCCTAAACCCCTTATTTGCCATTTCTCAAACTGTTTGTTTACATCTCACTGGAAATGTGTAACAATAACAAAGTGCTTTAAGGACTAGAAATAATGATAGATTTAGGCATGCAATTTTTCTTCACAGTATAAAAGACATTCAAATTAACACACGTTCACTGAGCGCACACTAGGTGACAAGGGCCATATGTGGCAAGGAGATAGTAAGATGAAAACAACCTCTGGTGCCTTCAAGGAGCTTGAATCTGGAAGAGGAGACAAAATAGAAACAACCCCACATTGTGGGAAGTGACCTGCTGGCTGTAGGAGCCAGGTATGTTTGACACAAAAGGACACAGAACAATTAACTCTGGGAGAATGAAGCATTAAGCAACATATGTCTCATTCTATATTATGTCATTTAAATTTGTTTTTTTTCTGTTCTGGAGAAATGTTTTATAGACAAATGGTAAGAAAAAGACAATGATCAGTCTTTAAAATCTTCCCTTCAGCCTACATACCAAGCGGGGAAAGGTGAGGGGAGGGATAAATTAGGAGATTGGAATTGACATACACACTACTATATATTGAAAAGCAGAGACATTACTTTGCCAACAAAGGTCTGTCTAGTCAAGGCTATGGTTTTTCCTGTGGTCATGTATGGATGTGAGAGTTGGACTGTGAAGAAGGCTGAGCGCCCAAGAATTGATGCTTTTGAACTGTGGTGTTGGAGAAGACTCTTGAGAGTCCCTTGGACTGCAAGGAGATCCAACCAGTCCATTCTGAAGGAGATCAGCCCGGGGATTTCTTTGGAAGGAATGATGCTAAAGCTGAAACTCCAGTACTTTGGCCACCTCATGTGAAGAGTTGACTCATTGGAAAAGACTCTGATGCTGGGAGGGATTGGGGGCAAGAGGAGAAGGGGACGACAGAGGATGAGATGGCTGGATGGCATCACTGACTCGATGGACTTGAGTCTGAGTGAACTCCGGGAGTTGGTGATGGACAGGGAGGCCTGGTGTGCTGCAGTTCATGGGGTCACGAAGAGTCAGACACGACTGGGCGACTGAACTGCATATATAAAATAGAGGATTTCCCTGGTGGCTCAGTGGTAAACAATTTGCCTGCCAATGTAGGAGACATGGGTTCAATCCCTGGTACAGGAAGATCCCACATGCCACAGAGCAACTAAGCCTGTGTGCCACAACTATTGAGCCGTGCTGTAGAGTTTGGGAACCACAACTACTGAAGCCCATCCACCCTAGAGCCTGTGCTGCACAGCAAGAGAAGCCACTGCAATGACAAGCCTGCGCTCCTCAACTAGAGAGCAGCCCCCGTTCGCTGCAACTAGAGAAAGCCCAAACAGCAATTTTGTCAACAAGGGTCCATCTAGTCAAGGCTATGGTTTTTCCGATGGTCATGTATGGATGTAAGAGTTGGACTATAAAGAAAGCTGAGTGCTGAAGAATTGATGTTTTTGAACTGTGGTGTTGGAGAAGACTCTTGAGAGTTCCTTGGACTGCAAGGAGATCCAACCAGTCCATCCTAAAGGAGATCAGTCCTGGGTGTTCATTGGAAGGACTGATGTTGAAGCTGAAACTCCAATACTTTGGCCACCTGATGCGAAGAGCTGACTTATTTGAAAAGACCCTGATGCTGGGAAAGATTGAGGGCAGGAAGAGAAGGGGACGACAGAGGATGAGATGGTTGGATGGCATCACTGACTCAATGGACATGGGTTTGGGTGAACTCCGGGAGTTGGTGATGGACAGGGAGGCCTGGCGTGCTGCAGTTCATGGGGTCACGAAGAGTCGGACACTACTGTGCGACTAAACTGAACTGATACAGCAACTAGAAACAACTACAGAAAGTCCGTGCAGCAATGAAAACCCAGCACAGCCATAAATAAATAAATAACATAAATGTTTAAAAATAAATAAATAAGATAGGTAACTAATAAGAAGCTACTGTATAGTACAGGAAAGTCTACTCTGTAATGACCTATATGGGAATAGAATCTTAAAAAGAGTTGATATATGTATGTGCATAACTGAGTCATTTGCTGCACAGCAGAAACTAACCCAACATTTTAAATCAACTATACTCCAATAAAATTTAAAAAATAAATACAAACTTCCCTTCAAACCTATGTAAACGGCAGAATATGATAAAGTACAGTGATGCTGAATTGGGAATCAGACACTTGGGTTGAACTATGGAGTAGCCTTGTAACCCTGAGTAAGTCCTAAAACTACTGAGTGACTTGTTCACTCAGCTGTAAAATGGTGGGCGGGACACACATGAGTTTTAAGGACCCCTTTGGCTTTCCCATGATCTGAACATCTGCACTTACTTTTGTCAACTCACAAGGACTTGCTGCAAGGCTGAGGAGAAGACCTCACAAGTTTGGACAATGATTCACCTTTACCTAAACATGTTATTTATGTGTTGATATTTACAACCCTCTCTTTTCACATTTCCTTTCACACTATTAACCCTATGGTCCTTTATATTCACATAACACTTAATTCTTTTCCAAGTAGATTCACATTCACTCTCTCAAGCACTCTAACTCCACACACTCACCATATTCCAAAGAATCTTTCCTCTCTCTATGGCTAAGTCATACATCTTATAAGCTTCTTGTTCACTCTTATTTCAAATTACTCTGTGTCTAACGCTATGCTTTTTTTCTTTCCTTTCTTCTAAGAGGAACCAGATTCATCATTTTCCAGCTCCTCTCTACCCTCTTTTCTCAGTTACCCATTTTTTGAAATCACTGAAGTGGATTTGTTTTGACTGAGTGCTTAAAGCCTCAAGGAGCAGAAGCACAAAGGTGACTTTGTATACTACTTCTGTCAAGTTGATTTAGGAAAACTCTGGTTTCCTAAGATGATTCCTTTAAAAATATGATGTCCCTGGAAGCTCTTAAGTTAGTGGCTTGTACTGGGGAAAAGGAAGTCCATCTATGCAGTCAAGATGCCTGAGCAGCACCCACCCTACATAGTGAGTGGGGTCAGACTGGTGGAGTGGAGTTTCAGAGAAAGCTGCAAACGCAACAGCACCAGAGAGTGGCTCCATCTTGAGAAATACAATTTTTAAGTGTAACCCAAAGTATGTGTCACTAGCTTCCTTTCAGGGTTGTTAGGCCTTAGCATTTCTGATTGAGGAATATTAATAATCTGGTAGAAGTTATGTACCGCTTTCCTACAAAAATGCACATATAGATAACTCCATGGGGAATTTCAAGGTGGCATGAATTCCCAGGCCCATGGATCCCAGGTTAATAAGCTGTGCACAGATAACTCAGATAAGCTCTTTTGTGGGTGTTATGTAGCTCTTAGAAAAGTAATCTCTGTTCCCTTTTATTGCATTAATGTACCCTTAATGTATTAAGTAAGGTTTGGTCATCTAATTGAGACAGTCATAACTTTTTAGTTTCTTTTTTTTGTTTTGTTTTTAGTAATGTGGGCTTCCTTGGTGGCTCAGTAATAAAGAATCTGCCTGGAATGTGGGAGACCCAGGTTCGATCCCTGGGTTGGGAAGATCCCCTGGAGAAGGGAACAGCAGCCCACTCTAGTATTCTTGCCTGGAGAATTCCAAGGACAGAGGAGCCCAGTGAGCTGCTGTTCGTGGGGACATAAAGACCTGGACCTGACTGACTAACACATACAAAGACAATGTTTATCAGAGATTATCATATTAAGTGAAGTCAGAGAAAGACAAATATCATGTGATATCACTTACATGTGAAATCTAAAAAAATGACACGTGAATTTATTTACAAAACAGAACTAGACTCACAGACCAACAAAACAAACTAATGGTTACCAAAGGAGGAAAGGGGAGGAGAATAAATTAAAAGTTTTGGAGTGGCAGATCCAGATTACTATATATATAAGACAGATAAACCACAAGACCCTATTGTATAGCTGTACTCAATATCATGTAATAACCTATAACGGGAAAATATCTGAAAAAGTATATATGTGTGTGCTTAGTCACTCAGTCATGTCTGACTCTTTGCAACCCCATGGACTATAGCCTTCCAGGCTCCTCTGTCCATGGGATTCTCCAGGCAAGAATACTGAAGATTGCTGCCATCTCCTTCTCCAATATATGTGTATAGATAGATAGATAGATATTTTTTAAAAGACAGTGTTATTGAAGAATAATACAAGTAAAGAACAACTGTATGTTCCCAATAAAAATCTTTGAAAAGAATACTAATTCAAATAGACACTGAACCCCAGATGAACTGAATGAAGTCTGCAGCACATTTGAACAGTCAGCGGGCACTGGCTCATGCCACCTATTTCCCATTGATGTGGTCACTTACTCTGTGTGAATAGGATCAAAAAAGGGGCAAGGGGCAATGCCAAACCACACAGACATGTTTACATAAATACAAATTAGCTGATCACCGAGGTTAAAACAAAACAGAACTCTTCAAAAGAAAAACTGATTCCATTTTTCTACTACAGAAAGTCTAAAAGGAATTCAATGACTTTTTAGACTAAAATAATCAAATGTTTTAGAATCATTGGCTTACCTATTGGCAAGAGGCATTACTACAGTAGCCTAGAAGTGTAATGGATCTCTCCAAACACTTAATTAAATCCTTATGTAGAATATAGTTGATTACGTATAGAATGAATGACAATAACTAACAAAGGTCACCCAGAGCATGTAGGTTAATCAGAAGACTACCCAATGTTTCTGTATTATGGCTAATAAACAGGAATATCTGAGCTCTGGATGAATAATATTTTCAAAAAGGCATTAAAATAATAGTATGCAAAGCAGCTTCATAAAATTTAATATGTATTCTACAAAAAGTGGTGAAATTTTTTTTATTTGAAAACCAAACTGATGAAGAAGGAAAGATTAAAGGATTCAACTTGGTTTTCAAATAAAGTTGATTTCCAGACATCCTTTTTAATTTCCAATTCAACCACATATTTCATCCCTAAATACCTAAGTATGAAAACTCTGAAGGATGCTGATATTTTTGGCTTACCAACTTTTGTGATGTTCTTTTTTTTTTCTCCAATAAACTTGTAAATATTCTCAATCAAAACAGAAAGATCTGTCGTAAGACTTTACAGAGGGGAAAAAATGCTTTAGAAAAGTTTGGTAAAATCAAGAAATAGATTGAATACTTATAATACTCATTTCTAACTATCTTCATGAATCGAAGAAGCAAAGCAATGTTCTTTTTTCCCCATCAATGTATCTGGAAGTCAAGACTTTTCTTATAAAACACAAAACCACATACAAAAGAATACTTTACAAGAAACCTATTTTAGAAAATTTTACTTTTATCTACACATGCTACTGGGGGCATTAAAGATCTTGAGAAAAGCCAAGGAGCAGTTCAAAAACTGAAACTTTCAAACACTATTACTCTACATAATCTTTTCTCATAGGCACCATCTTTGCCTTCAACGTTCAGAATAATATTTTCTATTTGCAACTATATCAATGAAGCTAGTTAGTTGTTGGGAAAACTAGTCAGATTGAATCCCATCAAAATAATTTTAAACAACAACGCAAAAACATTTGTCTACATTTGTAAATTATACAACATGTTAGAGAGAAAAACACATTAATCCAAATACTGTGTCATGAATTCATTAATTTCCCTACAATCCATATTGAACCTAAATGTATACCTCTTTGCTTTTGTCAGCTCATTCAAGTGAAAAAAGGGAGACAATGTTTAAAATATTAAAGAGTTTTGAAGATACATGCAATGTAAATATTTATGACTGTTTTACCTAATATGGTTGAGAAGCAAACATACCATTATTCTTTTCCTCCAAAGTATACTGTTTTCTACATTTGACTTAATCACCCAATGCTACTTACTATGAAAAATTAAAAACACAAGTTTATCAACCATTCTTACACTGAAACTCAACAAAGAAAAAGAATGCCTGTTCTTTATTAGACAATATGAAGTAAACTCAGAGTTCCCACTAAGGTTCATAGTGCACAACTAACTAATTACAAGCCTAAAAGTTTCATGAGGTTCACCCCAGGTATCACAAGTTGAAATTCCAGGCCTCTGTGTCATTCTCTGAAACATCTGCAACAGAATTTAACATTCTTGATAAATGAGATAAGTGAAAGTATTTACCTAATTAGATTTTAAAGCATATTTATTAACCCATACAACAAATACTAAATTGAAAAGTTTTACATCCAAAGCCAACATGGAAACATGCAATGGAACTTAATATTGACTTTCGAAATTGATGCCTTCAATACAGTTAACTTAATGCAACTTTCAACATACTTTTTAGGATATTTGACTTAATTAATATAAGCCCAGACTAAAAAAATCAAAAAAATTAACTCATAAAATTAAGCCTTTCCATCACTTTAAGGTAAGAGTGATATGTGCCTTCTTAACACTGATTTCCCCCCAGCTTTGTTCTTATATTCTACAGATTCCAAAATACAATACACAACTATGCATATCTGTGTATACATATACACAATCCAGTGCAGAAAAGCATCTGATTCTATGTTTATCCAGAGTAATCTCTTTTGGTTTCCATCCTGCCAAACCACTTCTGTTGTGTCCAGCAGGGCAATGACAACATACACCTTCTTGTTATTATTCATGTATGGAGGGCCAAACCAAATGTCTGGGTGGGTCTCCAAAGACCTAAAAAGGGTAGGTTTTTTTTTCATCCACAGGACCCAATTACATTTAAATAAATCAACTCCTAGTGAAAGATTGGCTCCAACAGAAAATACCAGGCAACCACAGACACTGAAATTAAATCACAGTCCTAAGTCTAGAAGCCACCAACATATTGTTAAAAATAGCCTTTATTTCATCTCCATATACATATACAGGCAAATAATGCACATTAGTAATGAGAAGAAATGGTCCATTTTATTCCAGAGGGTGTAGCCTTCACAACTATTTCCTAACCTGTGAAAGTTTTCCATCTTAGGCTAAGCATGTGAAAACAGAGGCTGCTCTAAGGATGCCTCTGTCGCAGAGGCAGAAAAACAACTGTCATGAGCTGCTTAGGCTTTAAATGGATGAGTCCTACTGGTTGGTCCTGGAGTGGCAGGGACTTGACAAATGTGGGAAAGTCCTCAGCTGTAAGATGGGGGCTGAGGTTGTGGGCTCCTGGTCAATTGAAAGGTTGCATTAAATGTAAATTATAGGACTCTTCCTTAGATATATACTCCTTTCAACCAGGTGGAAGGTAAATACTGTCGTGCTCATTCAGAGATGGCCTGGTGAGGGCTTCCCAGCTGGGAGAGGAAGCCGGGCAGCCAGGAACAATTATAATCTTCATCTCTGAAAGACGGAAAGGAAGGAAGGAAATATTTTTATATAAAACCATATTAAATTTCCTTTTTAACATGCCTCTATGTATTTCTCCTTCCAATTTATATGAAAAAGTATTAGTTTAAAAACTACAGCAGAACTGGCAGTAAATATCACAGGAACAATTGTTCTTTTATTAAATATTTATTGAAATAAATTCCTGTGCTTTCTCATTTTTCTTCTCTGGTTCCAATATTTATTTACAGCTGATTATTAACATCTGCCAGTATAACCGTTTCATCCATACAGAAGCCGAAGGGTAAAAAAGTCACACACACCCTTCTAACGTGACCTGTAGTTAGACAGAAAACAGTTTTCCCAGTCACTGCTTGGCTTCCTGTCTGTGACCTCTGAAAAGCATTGGAGGCCGGGGTTAATGGCCTTTCCAATCTCTGTGATAAGAATTCATTTTGTTCTATTACCAGCAGTTATCTGAGGAGCCTGCTGCATCACTTCAGCAGGGTTCAATCAATGAGGGGACCTAATGAAGTAACCAGCTGTAGCTCTATTTCCCTGGCCAGCTCTATCAGACAAATAAGAGCTATCAGTCACATCTTCAGGCTGATCCCAGACACAGCATCTTCACAGGCTGAACTCGTATGCATATGAACTAATGATACCCCTACCACTTTCGTGCAGTCGTCTCTTTTGATATAGCTTCCCTGACACTGAAAATGGAATGGGATGAGTTCTGAGATGTTGTAGTAAGAGGACAATAATGCAAGAAGAACGGCAGGTTTGCAGAACAGTGGAAAGAGTTTACTCTAAGAGTTTAAAGTTAAAATTAGCATTACAAAGGAAACTTTCCATCAGCTACCCCTTGAATATTTCCACTTTAGGTTGGCAATTTTTAATCTTCCCAAAGGGAGGAGGATGAAAAATCATTATTTTCATTTTTATTGATATTAAAAATCTAATATCAGGACTTGCATTTTTGACTAAGCCTTCAGAACCAAAATACAATTAGGCTGTATTTTTACTTTGGTCAAATATCAGTCAGTGTAACACCATAAGTTAATTTAGGGCTATTTCATGTTGGCTGATATCAGTAAACCCAGATAGAGAAAACTGTATGCTACAGTAAAACTCTATTCTTAATTTTATATTTTTTAATGTTTAAATTATTAGTTTCATTCATCTCTAATCCAAAAGAACAATTGTTTGTTAATAAGTGCTATTTTCACACATGTAGGTTTCAGAAAGGAAAAAAATCAAAGCTTTGCACCTATTAGTAGCCTCATAAATGTATGAGACGGTTATTAGGAGTCCTGTTCAAAACGAACCCCTTTATGGAAAGGGGTGCTGACGATGGCTCTACAGCTTTTAGACTATTTCTCTCAGGCAATCACTGCTTGGCTTATAGGAAGCTATGAATAGGACATTCATATTTGCTGATATGCTGAAAGCTACAAGTACCTTAGTTTACTTTATTAGGTTAATCAAGATGAAGTTCATGGAATACAATCTGTATTCTTTTAACTTGGCTGCTCTCTTTGTCAATTTGAAAGGAAAAAGAGAAAGGCTATTTGTTGTTACGCTAAAGAGATGATTTCTGAGGGAAGTTATATCAGTTAAAAAGTACCTGCTAGCCTTGTGCTTAATAAACATGTTCACATAGACAAGAATATTTTATTTCATAGGAGATGATTTTTCTTCAAGCAATATTACTATGACATAAAATATATATGTTTATGTAAATTATTTATTTATGTGGATGTATTTATGTAATTTATTTATGTGAATATTTGTGTATATATTTATGACATTTTCTACATTTGTGTAGAAAGGGCCAATCAATGTTTAAATGACTCACTTTACTGACTTAAAATTAACTTTCAATATTACTAATATATTAAGATATTATAATATTAGCAATAATACTAATTATGACATATATTATGACTAATATGCTATGGTGCAGTCCCAAAGACTATCTCCAAATGTCTTTCAGTTTTTATAGGTGTATAAAACTGCTTTCTTTTCAAACTGCAATCCCTGAGATACCTGAGTGATCTGGTTCTGATAACTACGATATCAGATAATTTTCTCATTTTAAACCTTTGAGATGTAAATGATAGATAAAGGTGCAGTAGAAAGTGGCTTCATGTAACAGAAAACACAGTTGTGATATCTAGGAAAACAAGGGAAGGGTATGTGTGTTTTGTGTGTGTGTGTGTGTGTGTATGAGGTGGGGAGGATTCCTGGAGTTTTAAGGATGTAAGTAAGGGTGAGAAAGACTGAACTATCTTTGCTGCATATGTAAACAGATAAGAATATGCCTAGCAGGCATTTTGGGAACATCTGTCAATTTTTTATAGAACATACTGATTGTGGGCTATTGATTGCATTTAAACAAAGTTGTTGCAAAAAAAAAAAAAATCAGCTAACAATTCGTGTAGAAAGGCCAATCAATATTTAAATGACTCACTTTATTGATTTAAAATTAACTTTCAATTAAGAGATCCATAGGACTCTTAACTGCGACACTTATCCATTCAAGAGAAAATAAAGGTACATTTATCGATACACTTAAACAGCAGTGGCTGGTTTCCTATCGATTCAGTCATTTGCGCTGGGATTCGTTAGCGTCATCAGCCTTTAACTCGCTTACTAGGTCTTCGCGGTGTACAACACTGCAAGATGTAGGAATGCGCAAAACAACACAAAGAAAGGATAGAAATTTAAACAGAATTTAAAGATATAGGAAAAAGGTAAGTCAATCTTACACTTCCTTTTAAAACTGTTTCTTTTAGTATGATGGAAGCAAGACTGTGTAGATGATGGGGGTGACTATTAGAAACAGAAGCCTTTTTTAAGGGGCTATTTTTTCAAAGCCAGGGCTTTCGACATGGCACATTTTGTGTTGTGCAATTGTGTAAACGAAATCTTTGAACAATTGACTAGTAAAAGCTTTATTGGCTTCTACTGACTCACAAGATCACGAACTTGCATATCCTGTTTATATTATAATCAATGGCAGCTAAGAAAACAATTTATAGAATTTTTCAAAAGACAATAATTGCATTTCCCATTGGAAATACTGTCTATGTGTGTTTAAAGCCATATTTATTCAACAGTATTGCAAAGAAATCACACTAGACTGTGCTGTAGCTTTTGGACATTCTGTCAGTTATTATATTTGATCATTTTTATCAGGGTTTTCATGAAAATAAAGATATAAAAATCAAACTGTAATATAGAAAATGGACAAATACATTTAAAATGCATAGATCAAAACATTTATCCATGGATCTTAAAACCAGAATTATCCATCTAATTTCTTTTGTATTTTTATTACCTCTGAAGGGGAATTCTGTATACAGAGGAGGGCACTGATTGTAAATCCTTTACTGAAATTTCTAATATTATATCAGAAAAACAAAACTGAATGGTCTCCACAGGGAATGGCATCTTAACAGAGCTGAATCTTCAATAACCTTGATTGTAACGTGTGTGGCAGTGTTACTCTTTTTCAGGAATTCAAAACGATAGGTGTTCTTTTTTGGTTTCGAAGACACCACATTGCCTCCAGTCCATTGATCTCTTTCTCACCGTCTTCACTGTGCAAAACTATCTGTACCAGAAAGAAGCTGTCTCGAACAGAACCCCCAACTTATTCACTGACAGATAATTCCTGGTAAGAGAGACAGAACAGCCAATCTAACTCCACTTGTACAGAACCGAATTTTAATTACGTTTACACCTGTCATTCATCTTCATTCTTTGATAATATCCACTATGTTTACAAAAGATGTTTACAGTCATTTCAAAGACCAGCCCGTTGTTCTTTCTCTGGATACCAAGTCTAGAGTAGTTATACTTCACCAATTCTATCTTTAGATTTGCTCTGAACTTGTAGGAAATATTGGGAATGGATAAAAATGAAATAGAGATGCAAAAGCTCAAAGACAAAAACAAAACAAATCCCTCCTCAAATAGTTTAACTACATAATACCAGTGTAGCATAATTTGTCACATATTATACGGTAACACTTACTAAAAAGTGCATGATGTCATTATTCCAACTAGAAATCAGATGATGATACTAATTAAGTGATAGCAGGTGGCAGAGGGGGTCTGTCAAGGTCCTCTCTGATCTGCAGAGAGAGATGTGTGCTTCTCTGTCTAAACACCCAGGAGTAGTAACAATTGGCTTAAGCACTATTCAGTCCCAAGGTGCCCGGAATAGGGGATTCGCTTTGATTTAACACTTCCTTATCACATCAAAGAGGTGAAAAAGGCATCTGTATGGATTGGCTGGCAAGGGGAAAAAAAAAAGGTTTGTCTTTAACCTCAGTATGGAAACTGTCTTTAAGAACTCTGGGGGTACTTGGAAATGACCCTCGAAACAGATATTTTAAGATTCAAACCCTAAGTCCATGTAACAAGAATTATTAAAAGTTCACTTCTTTCCAACTCTTGAAAGCTACAAACTGCCAATTATAGTATGATAAAGGAAGTCTAGAATTAACCCAAATTTCTCTTTGGTGGATGTAACTGAAATGTCTGCTCCATTCTATAAAATAAATGATCACCTCAGCCAGCTTTACATCTCCTAAAAATGGCTTGCTAAGATTTTTTTTTTTCTTTTTGTCACTAATCCTATATTCTCTATAACCAAGCTCGCAGAATATACCATTCTTACAGTAGGCACTGGGGGATATGGACTATTTCCGTGAAAATAACACTGAGTCTGCACTTATATATATATAGTTCACTGATCATACCTCAGGAATTCCATAGGCCATCTCATTCT
Organism: Bos taurus; assembly: GCF_002263795.3. Taxonomy (NCBI): domain Eukaryota; kingdom Metazoa; phylum Chordata; class Mammalia; order Artiodactyla; family Bovidae; genus Bos; species Bos taurus. The sequence goes on along the minus strand of NC_037341.1, from coordinate 39,985,800 downwards.
TCCCCTACATCCACTTGTTATCATCTTAATGACATAAGACATTAAATGGTGTGGAGCCAGGAATCTTGTCTTTCGGATGATCACACTATGTGTTATTTGAATGGGATGTTGTAATTTAACAGTGATAGAAAAGATCTGCTTGAAGATGATGAGCCATGCTGGGTGAATCATGAGAGAGTGCAGACAACATATGCCTAAAAGGCAAACCAAGTGGTTCCTATAAATGATGGAAAATGAGTGTTATCTAATTTCTGAAATTCTCTTATCCAGCTTGATCTGCCTCTGTGCTGCTTGTTTCAGGATCATTATTGTGTTTTTTTACAACAGATCAAAGACATGGTTGATAAGACTTGATTCTAGATAAATTTGTTACATTTTCAGTTATCTTACAATATATGAAACCTCACAGCATGCTTAGTTTATTTAAACCTTTTCTTTCCCCCCTAAAGGCTTACTGACACCATCATTTCAGAAAGGTTTCATATCACTTTACCCAAATCATGGCTAAGACGGACACAAATAATTACAGGAATTAGTGCTACAGGGTGTAAAATTGTTCTCTTGTAGTAGAGGTGCATTCATTTCATTCTGGAATTCCCTGCTGAGAAATGATGTGTGCAAACTATCTAAGGACACTGTAATCCTCTGATTTTTTTTTTTAAAAGAGTAAAGTTGCATGTAATCTTTGACTAGAGAAAAAAAGTGTTAGCGATGTTCATACAGAGGACAAATGTTAAGAATCCTCTGCTGAACTCAAATAATAATTCTAGTTTAATACAAAAAAAAAGCCAGAAATTTAGAAAAATCACTTATTTCTACCTTCACGGAGGTAAACTTAATAGACTTAACAGCATCAAAAACAGAATGGCTATTTATCTTCAGTGACTAATGAAATAGGGAGTCTTTCATGATCTGAGTTCCTTTAGACATTTTCATGTATATATCCTTTACAACATCCTCATTTTCCATATTATAACCAAAATGAATGTCCCTTAAAAAGTCAGTAACTACCATCTGTAAAATATGGGAAACAAACATGGTCACGTACCATATGCCATTTGACTAACTGTGAAAAATGGAACAATGGTAAGTTACATCACCTAGCAGGTTACAGGCGGGATTTTGAACTTCTTGTTCAAGAACAGGAAATCAGGGGCATCAAGCCCCAGGTCCTCTTTCTTACCCTGGCATGCCACTGATTAGTTCAGCCTTAGTCGACCAGAAATCCTTAATCTTCTCTTTTTAATATTGAAGAGGTAACCCCCTTTCACCTGCGTGTGGAGCCTGCCTTTTCATCAAAGCTCGGGAGATTCCAGCCACAAAAATCAATGTATGCATGTTCAGAGCAGTTTTCAGGGTTTTGTAAGACAAATCTCTCAAATGGGGGCGAGTTTCATGCTATTGAGCTGGGCTTCGATCCGACCAAGGGAGCGAACAGTACACCAACAGCTCACTTTCCTGGGCTCCAGCAGCAGGGCGGGGGTGGGGGACCAGTCTCCACCAGGAACACAGCTGTGGAATTTCTCCCTGACCTCTCACCTCCCCTAATCCGACTTTAAACCTGGCAGTGGACTGGTTAAATAAATAAATATTTAAAGGTAACCCCAAATCAACAAACATAATTAATTTCTCTTTTCCATGTTAATAAACGACACTTAGAGAAGTTTTTCTGCCGCTGGAGTGCTTCTGCAAAGCCAGGGCCAATTTCTGGAGACTCAGGTTTCCTTTTTAAAGGCGTATATTTGAAAAAGCCAAGGAAAATGTTCATTTTTTTTTTCCTTTGCTTCAGGAAATGGATTTGTCTATTGAGTCAAGAAGGGCAATTTGTTTTAAATGGAAGTATTTCTTTCCTAGTATTTATGTTACTCACTAAAAGCTTTGATTCCTTAATAGTGTAGGCATCCTATCTTTCAAAAATATTCAACAGATATATTTTAGCTATATTTTAGTTATTCGAGTTTCTCTCTTATTAGAAATCTGAAAGTTATGAAATAGGTATTGCCATATATCGTTTTTGAATTACAATTAAAATGATTCCTTTAAATCTGGGGCATTACGTTACATTCAACTCTCAGGGCAAAACTTTTGACTGTATTACCTATGTTGCTTCTATTAGTTTCATAACTTCCCAAATTACCTGATGTTAAATCAATCATGACTTTACACAACTACAGCCTTCCTTTCATGAAATATTTTATCCTGGCATGAATAAGGCATTTGAATATTTTCTAATATTTTGGAAACATCAAAGGGAAACCATCTCAGATTCTTCATTTCATTCTGAGATGAGTATTTTTTCAGACATAAAAAAAAAAAAAAGAAACTACTGGACTTAGTACAAAAATTCTGAATCTGAAATGATGATCAAATATTACAATAGAACTATTTCTGAATCAGGTGTAAATCAATTTTGCATAATGATAATGTAGATGTAAAATATACACTGTTCTTTACTTCTTCATACAAATGGCTTACTATATTTTCATTGGTAGGTTGTCAAAATGAGTTTTTAAAATGAAATGAAATGTAATGAGACAAAGATGATTCTAATGATTTGGGGTATATATTTATAGGAGACTTGTTTATTTATTTTTTTTATATTGAGTACAAATTCTGAATTTGCAGCATATTTTAAATCAAACATCTCCTAAACTAAAAAAAAAAAACAAAACAAGTATACAATCATTAGAGCTTTTTTATACTTTCTTAGCAGCAACCCAGCTGAGGAGAGATATACTCTGAGCATTTTCATAACATTACTTACTCTGTTATCAAGTCACCTCTGGATCATGATTCACACTTCTTAAAAAAAAAGTCCTATTTGGGGCCCAACTAGGAATAATTAATATAAATAACTTTCAAAGTATAGTTACCTTAGTTGTACAACTTCTTATTATTGTATAAGGATAACTATTAAAGCCCTGGCTAGATTACTTAAAAAATTTAATACTAATTTTCAAACATGAAATGAATTGTTTAATATACCATGTGATCCTTCCCACTCCACTCCACTGCTTGAATACATACACACACACACACACACACGCACTCATGTGCACATGCACATTGTTTCATCTTCTTCCAAAAGTCTGAATTTTTGTTTCAGTACCTCATAGAGGAATCTCCCTTGTTCATAAATAATTTAAAGTAATTTGTGCCTTTACAGTTAAATGGATATTGCTAACTTTTAATCAACAGCTCAAGTGTGCTGGCAGGGATTAGTGAAAAAAAAAAGAAAGAGTGCTATCATAGAAAGCAATCACACTTTTTGGTTTCAGAGCCACTGAAAGGGCACAAAAGCCTTGTTTGGCCCTGCCCTGGGGTCTGGGACCTCAAATCTAAATAAGTACCAGTAGACACAAAAATTTTCTCTTTATTTTCTCATATCTAAAAAAGGTATTTCCCTCCCAAGGTGAATGTACTAATAGTTTTGTAGGGAATGTAGTTTCATTCTTACATTTCTTTTGAAAATATTATTTTTACTCTCAAGAAATAAATACCTCTCTAAAAGTGGCTGTCCCTATGGTATAAAAATAATTCTGAAGCCTAAAGCTGATAATCTTGAATTCAACATACTGTGAAAGACCTCTGTGTACACACAGTGATGAACTCTGTGACCATTTGGTTTAATCCCAAACTTGGTAAAGTTATGTTTTCTAACTCAAAGATGCATTTCATACTATATCATATAGAGGATGCCCCAGTTAAGCCATACTTCTTTACTGGCAGAACTTCAAATGTCATCTTGAGTTTCACAAAATACACTTTCTTTTCCAAAGTAATTAGCTAAGGCAGAGTGTGTGTGGCAATTAAAAACCACTTGCTTGCAGAAGCTTGTAGGCATTATGTAATTTTTTTATGCTACAAGTACATATGTGTATTCTTGCCTCTAGCTTAAATACAGTGAGTGTTGTAGCTGGTTGCACAGGAATTGTCTCAAGAACATTAAAGCAAGCCAAACACGATTGTATTCCAACGAAAATTGCTCTCTTTATACCGTGTATTGAAACTTGATAACTGTTGGTTATAAAATTCCTTTGATTTTCTGTAGGTAATAAAATACTTTGGCAATTACTATTGACAGTTCTGGATAATCTTGAAGGCTGCCTTGCCTGCAGAAGATGAGTGTTACAAATCACTCCACTGAAAGAGGGAAGAACAGCAGCAGGCAGCAGACAGGTTTCAATTTCACAATGCTGATTATCTCATTCTCGATTCTATGCATGCCTAAATCTGAGAATCCCTCAAGCAGCTATATGGACTTCTACTTTTAAAATGCCTATTACGCTTTCATACTTTCTCCTGCTTCCTGAAGAGTGCCATTTCGCCAAGCTTAAATAGCAGAAAATTGCACTGCTTTTCCTCTGCCCATCTCCTCAATCTCTATTAACCTGAACAAGAACAAAGGAGTATGATGGTCCGGCTCTAGGTGGAGAAATAGGTTGGAAGTTGTTTTTCATTTACGGCCACGCATATTTTTGCTTCATCAATTCATTCTCAACAATAACCGGCTTTTAATGCCTCAGCAAATGACGACCTGTGCGATATTTTTTTCCCTCCCAGTATATAAACGTGTCAGTCCTTGTTCCATCAGTGTGAGTACACTCACATGCAGGCTTCCACACACACCGACATTTTATAATGTGCCACAACCCCAAATGAAAGTGCGTGTTTATTAGGACAGGTCTTGATTTAAATAGAAGTGATGAAAATAAAGCTTGGCCCAAAATGGAATTCTTTCTATTTTGGTTTGAAGGGAACAATAGGCTGGGAACAGAAAAGAAGAGCTTTGAAGCACCTGGTTCTAATGCTTGCAGTAGGCCTTTATTAGATGTCATAAACAGAATGATGCATTCCTCGATGAAGGACTTGCAGCCCACAGAAGTGGAGGTAAAATGGAGGACAAAGAGTCCTGCTAAAACAACATGGTTAAATGGTCCCTTTCAATCAAACACTATTTATTAAAGGCAGAAATCTTAATAACCTTATGGAGATGTGCTCGGTCTTCTCATTTTATACACGACTGCCCTTCCTTTTCCAAGCTAAACCTTTCCACTGGATTTGAACCCTGAATGACATCTTGCAGGGGGACCACCGGAAGTCAGCTCGCTAATTGACAAACATGCTGTGAGAGAAAGGAGACATCTCAGTATTTTTATTTTGTTCAAGGAAAATTAGAAGGCTCAGGGACCCCTCTCCGGAGTCAGTGGAGTTAGACATTCCTGTGAGCTGCCCAGCCAGAGGACCACAAAGGTAATTTCGGCCATCGGAAACTGTTTTAAAATCAGGTCTGTTTTGCATTTAAAAAGATAAAAGAATGTTTTCTAAAATGACAATTGCTGGTTGGCCATCGATTCGGAGCTTTAATCTCATAGCCGGCTCAAATTTCCCATTATGTCTCACCGAGGCTTAGAAGGCTCGAGAGGCCAAACTATGGCCTCCGACAAAAGTGGAGGGGGGTTGCAGCATTAAGAAACACAGCTGTTGCTCGCAAACTGCAAATGTTAGAATAACTCACTGCTTGTTTTTTCCTTGCTGCTAATAAAAACTTAAAGTGTTTTGCATGCTTTCTATAAACAGTGCACTTAAGTTTTATAATCGAGTACATCTTATTAAGCGTGAAGTCTGCTGATACTTAAATTATTCATAACGTGGTCCAGACTGATTAAGATTGGCTTGTTAAGGAGCACGAGAAGCAATTAAACTGACAAGGCAGTGCGGCCTTGATGTATACATTTATTATCACAAGAATACCCAAAGTGAATGCCCTTATTAAGCAATGAATTTCACCTCACTGGCCTTCCACCACGGCTGCCACGGGCAGGGAGAGCGAGGAACAACATGTCAAAAGCTAACTCTGAGGAAATGCCTATCTTCAAGTGAAACCGATTTTGTAATGAACCTTTCAGTTGGCTCCTGAGGTAATAAATCCTGACTGGTGCATTAATTACTTGATAACATCCCATCAAAATGCAAATGCTGCACTTGAGCCATAGGAATGGCTCACTGGCTGGTAACTCTTCAGGGTGGACATAAATTGTCTGTTTTCTCTTATCAAACAGGGCGTTTATTTCCATCTTGCTGGGGTGAATGTCACTCCTGCCCCCCGCAGCCCCTCTGTGGCCTGACACCATCATTTGCGGAGGACTGTCAACATCCTAATGGTGCGACTCTTTCACTTGGTACCTTTCTGGAGAAGCTGCCCCTCCCCCCAGCCCCTTGGACCCTCCCTGCCACACACACACACACACACTCTCTCTCTCTGAAGGAATCCAAGGTGTCAAGGACAAACAGCATCAGCGTTACAAAGCATAACCTCCACCTCTACAACACACTAGTCTGTCTCTTATTTTTTCTGTTTGAGCTAACACACCAAACCAGGAATTTCATTTCTTGCAATGATCGTGCGAAAACTAGATGAACCCTGGATGTCCAGAAGCAGTGGGTCTACTTAGGAAGTTCCCAGACAAGGCCAGGGCTTCCCAGGTGGCACAGTGGTTAAGAATCCACCTGCCAGTTCAGGAGACGCAGGGAACGTGGGTTCTATCCTGAGGTTGGGAAGACTTCCTGGAGGAGAAAATGGCAACCTGATCCAGTATTCTTGCCTGGAAAATTCCATGGATGGAGGAGCCTGGCGGACTACAGTCCACAGGATTACAAAGATTGAGCGACGGAGCACACAGCACACACCAAGCAAGACCAGAAATGTTTCTTGCACCGACTCGCACCACGACAACGAAGCATTTCTAGGTGGTGTTTTCATATTTCCCCCAAATAATCAATACTTCATTAAAGAAACAGAAATGCTCCACTCTAGGCCTAAGAGATAGAGAAATAAGAGCGACGAGTCAAAACCAGGCTTAATAAACACTTGACAATGTGTGAGAGAGGATCCTGTTCCTGAGTGTTCTCTTAGCCTAGCGAAACAGATTTATTTAGTTATGGAAACTGTTTCCACAATGAATGTTAATGAGGATTTGTGTTTTCTATTGGCTTCTTCGAAATTCTCATCTCCATCAATAGGTCTGACGCTCCCACCTGGGTCAACATGCCTCCCAGTAGTGTTTATTTGTCTCGAAGGCTCGGTGAAAATCCTTAATTCAGGTTACTAGGCAACCCTACAGGTGAGAAAATATAATGTTTGGCTGACTCCATTTTTGAATGCACACGGTGGCCTAATGCCTTCCAAATAGACTGCAAAGCATGTGCTGATCATTCTCGGCTACATTCTCTGAAGGCGAGGTCAGAAGAAAATTAATTGATGCTGAAAATAATGACAGGAGGAGAGGCACCACTGAGACTTGGTGTGACTGGCATGTGATAATGTTAGCAAGAATCTCAGCATGTGACTGGACAGTGTGATGAAAAATATACCCTGTGCGAGGGAAAAACAAGTTACAAAACTTAATTAGTTTTTGACACTTCTTCATAAGTTATTATCTTTTCATTTGGAACATTGCCTTGGGACATCAATACACAAGAAGAAATGAAACATTCTTATTGTAAATATGAAAGAAAGATGACTTTATACTGGGCCTCTCCTCTTTACATGTCCTTTTGAATAAACAAAATATCCTCTGCAGGCGAAAGGATATCTGAGGGTAGATGATGCAAATGTTTCTGCTCTGAGCTTGACACCGTCTGAGTCGATGTATGATTCCATTACGATGGATTATGCAATTTTGATGTGAAAAAAAGAAGGTGGCATCCGAATTAAATGTGGTCAAAATAAGGCTCTTAGATGGGAAGTCGTCAAATTATATCCCTGCTTGCAATAATGCTTCCTGTACAGCAAATGTATTTTTAATTCCTTTCCACTAAGGTTTATACCTAGAAGTAATTCACACTGATTACTAAATAACCCTTGTGAGTTGCTTTGTCTTTTGAATTTTAAAAAATACACTTGCCGTGAGCAATGAATTTCATAAACCAGCAGCTCTCATGCTTGATGAATCATTCTTATTTTATGCAGTGCTGTGTGATAGAGAACGGAGATAAAATATTCTATCCACAAGCTATTCGGTACAATTTATCATCAGCGGCTCACTAGCCCAGTGATAATACCTGGCTTGCAGATTGTAATGATCAGATTCTGTTTTTATTTCAAACAGGAGCAATTCCGAATACCAGAGTTTTTAATTTACATACATTAGTGAGGTTCAAATGTGGCAATAGCTACAAGCAAATTCACTTGCAAACTGAATGCTCGCCTTGCATAATGGGTTCCCTTTAGCAATTATTCACCAGTGAAGTACCAAGATAAAAATGAAAACAAAGAGAAAAAGGAAAATCATGATAGGTACACCATCGTGTGGACTAGGATAATTACTGAACCACAGTGAAGGTCACGTTTATATCTGTTTTAGTAATGATTTCATGTACCCTTCTTCTGTATTGAATTCCTAATGCAATCTTCTTTCCATTTTATGGCACCGTCGTCTCTTTTATCTGTAAGTTTCTTTAAAGCTTCAATGCTAGCTTCCTATCATACAAAAATGGCAACGCCATTATTAATAGAGATTATTACTGATGATATTTTAAATGATAAAATATGGAAACATCTGCTAAATACAGTAATCACACATGCACACGCACAACTCCACAAATACACCAAGCCAACATTTAGTAAAACCGACAGGCTTATAATAAAATACCTCTTATGGTTACATCACTTTTACACTGACCACAGTATTGAGCTTGAATTCCCAGCAGCATCATTACTAGACATCTTCTGCCACCTTTCTAAATCTGAAAAGCTTCCTACATTTAGTGAAGATTAGGTAATGCTACACCCAATCAATAGCAGCTATCAATTCCATACCTTGTTCAGCAGAACAAGCTGATCAAAGTAAAAAGGCTGACTAAATATTGTTTAAGACTAGGTGATTCTTAAAACTAATCTGTAGTTTTGAGAAAATATACTCTTCGCAGAGAGAAACAAACGCTAAGATGACAACATATACAATGAAACTGGCACACCTGCCATCTTTATTCCATAATATTATGGAAAACCCAGTACAGAGGCCCCAGCGTAGAATAGGAGCTTTATGTTTATTCGGCTTTTCCACAGTCTGGATCATTTATATCATGATCTTATGGTTATGTAAACAGAGTCTCATTTTAGGTTTATCAGTGGTTTTCTAAAAATGCCTGTTTGATTATCAGAGATCAAAACTATTCTAACGAAATCCTAACACTATTTCTGGGGGAAAAAAAGTCATTTCCAAATTCATGCATTAGGCCCAACAGAGTCAGTGTTCAATTTCTAGACCTGAGTAAACTGTGTAAAAATCACTGACACACCTCCTAGGACAAGCCACGTTCCCAAGACACAGAGGGATTGAGCAGACGACAGAAACAGTTGGTCTGGTTAATCTCTTGGTGCTGCCCAAAAGGTGGAGATGCTGTGGTCGGAGTGGTTTCTGGTTGCTGCCTCATGTAATAGTCCTAGATTTGGCCACTTTAAATGAGAGGAGGCTCAATCTTTTTTTCCCCACTGTTATCAAGATGCAGTCACACATTGTTTATACATTGAAAATACTAGCTTTTATTAGAATCACTCAGTGAACCAGTGCAAGAAGTCGTAAGAAGATGGGTAGGAAGAGAAACCAGAAAATGGGGGAAAAAAAAAACCAACCCACTCTATATTTATAATGCTTTACAGTGTGGTGAAATAGTCTGCTCTTTCCCTTCCTAGTTACGGAAACATTATCAGTAGGAGTGGCAGTAACTCTTCTTTGAAAAGTTACATCGGACACTTTAGGTTTGCAGACCTACCCAGGGTTCTGGTTTTGAAACTCTCCAGGGTAGTGTGGTTAGACAATTACAGTTGGCACTCATTCTTCCAGGCAGCACTCAGCCACTGAAGGATGAGGGTGTATTTGTTTAACCAGTGCTGCTGCTCATCGTTGTCAGCCAAAAGCCCAGCTAAAGGCATGGGGGTCATGGGAATTCAGAATGCAAGACAAAGCTGGCCATACAGTTGAACAGCCCAAAGACAGGGCTTGATCCCTATCAGACGATATATCTATAATGAAGGATCAAAAATACAGATTTTATTGTTAACACTAGAGAGTTTCCCCTAAAGTGAACTTCCTCCAAGTTATACTACAGTGTTGCTGTTCAGTCGCTCAGTCGTGTCCAACTCTTTGAGACCCCATGGACTGTAGCACACCCGGCTTCCCTGTCCTTCACCGTCTCCCGGAGTTTTCTCAAACTCATGGCCATTGAGTCAGTGATGCCGTCCAGTCATCTCATCCTCTGTCATCCCCTTCTCCTCCTGCCTTCAATACTATAGTGAAAAAACCCCAATTTGTATTAAGTATGTATTAAGTTGTTTAGTCGCTGAATTGTATCCGACTCTTTGCAACCCCATGGACTGTAGCCCACCAGGCTCTTCTGTCCATGGGATTTCCCAGGCAAGAATACTTCCTACTCCAGGGGATCTTCCCAATCCAGGGATTGAACCCATGTCTCCTGTATCTGCTGCATTGGCAGATGAATTCTTTACCACTGAACCACCCAAAAGCCTTGTATTAAGTATATTCACACATACACACACACACATAGATAGATCAACTATGTCTTCTCTATAGTTAAATGATGTAATTTCTATAAATATAACATGTATATAATATTCAATTATGTAATCTAAAGTGATGTAATTTCTATAAAATCTCTATAGTTTTCAAATTCATTTTCATTATGTCCTGATAAAATCTTTCCTCTCAAGTCAATTGATACGCTTGCCTATCCTACCTAACCTTTAAAATGTAGCCTTCCCTGACTTTGATAAGTCCACAGCATTTCCAAATATCCTCAGTGTAAGTTAGCATTTATCTCCATCTTCAAGCAATAAAAACCCTAGAGGACCTTTCCCAACCCACCACTCAATTCTTTGAAAGTGAAAGTGAAGTCGCTCAGTCGTGTCCGACTCTTTGTGACCCCGTGGACTACAGCCCACCAGGCTCCTCTGTCCATGGGATTCTCCAGGCAAGAATACTGGAGTGGGTTGCCATTTCCTTCTCCAGGGGATCTTCCTGACCCAGGGATTGAATCCAGGTCTCCTGCATTGCAAGCAGATGCTTTAACCTCTGAGCCACCAGGGAAGCCCTTTGAATTCCTCCTTTTCTAAAAGTTTCCATACTTGTGCTCAAATGGTCGGTTTTATCAGTTTTCACAGTAATACTTAGACTTAGCCCTTAGTGTGTACTCCATAAAAATTGAACAAAAGGCTTTAAAACTAACAAAACAAACAAAAGTTAGATAACCTGTGATGACTTTGAATGGCAGTAACCCAGGCTGGAAGGGATGAATTGGAAGTTTGGAACTGTCACATACACACTGCTACTACATTTAAAACAGATAACCAACAAGGAGCTCTACTCAGTATTCTGTAATAACTTACACGGGAAAGAATTTGAAAAAGAATCAATACATGCATCACTGAGTCACTCTGCTATACACCTGAAACTGACACAACACTGTCAATCAACTATACTCCCATATAAAATAAAAAGTGTTATAAGAAGAACATGTCAATAATAAAAGCAGTTAATACTTTTTTTTTTTTTAAAGGCAGTAACCAGTACTTCTTTAAATATTTGAATTAGGACCCCCCTAGTGCTCCAGTGGTTAACCACTCTGTGCTTCCAATACAGGAAGCACAGGATTGATTCCTGGATGGGGAACTAAGCTCCCACATGCTGCATGGTGTGGCCAAAATATAAAAAGTATTAAAAAACAAACAAACAAAAAAAACCCTTGAATTACTTTTGTTGTTAAGATTAAGAAGGCCTAAAATTAACCATTCTTTTCTGTGGCAGCTACTTCTACTTTTTTCTACATTGTCAACTGAAAGGAAGAGTGTACTTTGCAAACTCAGATTTTCACTGGTGTGCATGTAATGATTTGTTCTTCTGCTATCAGGTGAGATCACAGTGGGTGCTGCACTCAACAGCTGGAATGCATCTTGAGTTCCGGTTTTCCTCAGAGTTGAAGGGATGTGACTGGGGGCGGGGGGCAAGGAGAAGGCAGCTCTGTACTTGAGTCTCTCCGCGCAGGCTGATAGCTGGGCTGGTGACAGCAGGCTGGTGAAAATGTCTGTGGCGATGGGCTTCAACTTGGGACAGCCTTGATTTATCCATTAAAAAGGAAGAATGACAGAACAGCAATTCTCTCCAGCTCTTTCCATTTTAAAAAGATTGGAAGAAATTTGGTAAAATTGCTTTTTTGTTTGTTTGTTTATTACCCAATCACATAAAATGTATTTCTAAAACACTCTCTCTAAGTAGAACTACTAATCTACATTTAATTCCGAGTGGATGGTTTTTGATACTTAGCTTACGCTAGAAATTTGGTTCAAAAAAAGCTGGAGAGTGTTAAGACTAATGAGAAAGAACAATCATGGTCTCCTATAAAAACATTTTTCCCGTTTGATTTTATCATTTAGGGTGTAAGAGAGGAGTTTATTGATCTCATTGCTGCTCATGTGTTCCAAGGAGCAAACTTTGTCATTTAACAACAGGGGTATACAACGCCATGCAGCAGGGGAAATCTGTGACCACATAGAAAGACTTCTCCAAAGTGAGAGCGGACTCACTGGAAAAGACCCTCATGCTGGGAAAGGTTAAGGGCAGGAGGAGAAGGGGGCAGGAGATGATGAGATGGTTAGATAGAATTACTGATTCAATGGACATGAATCTGAGCAAACTTTGGGAGATAGTGGAGGACAGAGGAGCCTGGCATGCTTCAGGCCATTGGGTCACAAAGAGTCAGACATGACTTAGCAACTAAACAACAAACATTTTCTTGGATTCTGTACACGAGAACCTCTTCTTACATATAAGAAGTATGGAAACTTCTTCTTAGAATAGCGTCCAACACAAAACTTGTCTACACAGCAAGAACCACAACAAAAAACTGTATTTTTTCAGTTGAGAATTTGAGAATATGTGTATTTATCCTTTATCACTGCAGAATATTCTAACCTTCTACCAAAATTATTCCCAACTCAAGAAATGATCATTAAATATTAATAGAAGTACTTAAATTGTATCTTTCCATGCTAATTTCAGTCCCATGTAAATATCAGCCTTAAACATTGGAAATGCTGTGCTTCTAATAGGAGTAACAGCCATCACTATAATAGGGGATAAAGTTCTGTTAAAGTAAAAACACAAAATGCTTAAGACGCTAGTTGTGTTTATGACTTGGAAAAGAAGGTTCCAATGGGCATCAGGTCAAGTTTTCCTATTTAAGAGGATCAATTTTAAGCGGAGTGCATTAATTACTTCAACAGTGACTTTTAAAGAGCTTTCCTAATCAAAATAGTCTCACGTACTCCAAAGCATCACCACTATTTTTCTCCCTATTTATGGCTTTTCTTTGTCAAGTGTACAGTTAGTTGATACTTCAATAGTGATGATATTAACACTACCATCAAACTTATTGTTTAAAAAATAAAAAGTAAAGTAAAGAGAAGGAATAAGGAACAAAAGGAAACTATAGGTCAACCTCTTTTTAAGACTTTTTACCTGGGAATTCTTAAGTCCGAAAAAGAATGGCAAATATATTGTCACCCTGCTTATTTAACTTATATTCAGAGTACATCATGAGAAACACTGGACTAGAAGAAGCACAAGCTGGAATCAAGATTGCTGGGAGACATATCAATAACCTCAGATATGCAGATGACACCACCCTTATGGCAGAAAGTGAAGAGGAACTCAAAAGCCTCTTGATGAAAGTGAAAGTGGAGAGTGAAAAAGTTGGCTTAAAGCTCAACATTCAGAAAACGAAGACCATGGCATCTGGTCCCATCACTTCATCGGAAATAGATGGGGAAACAGTGGAAACAGTGTCAGAATTTATTTTTTGGGGCTCCAAAATCACTGCAGATGGTGACTGCAGCCATGAAATTAAAAGGCACTTACTCCTTGGAAGGAAAAGTTATAACCAACCTAGATAGCATATTGAAAAGCAGAGACATTATTTTGCCAACAAAGGTCCATCTAGTCACGGCTATGGTTTTTCCTGTGGTCATGTATGGATGTGAGAGTTGGACTGTGAAGAAAGCTGAGCGCCGAAGAATTGATGCTTTTGAACTGTGGTGTTGGAGAAGACTCTTGAGAGTCCCTTGGACTGCAAGGAGATCCAACCAGTCCATTCTGAAGGAGATCAGCCCTGGGATTTCTTTGGAAGGAATGATGCTAAAGCTGAAACTCCAGTACTTTGGCCACCTCATTCGAAGAGTTGACTCATTGGAAAAGACTCTAATGCTAGGAGGGACTGGGGGCAGGAGGAGAAGGGGACAACAGAGGATGAGATGGCTGGATGGCATCACTGACTCGATGGACGTGAGTCTGAGTGAGCTCCGGGAGTTGGTGATGGACAGGGAGGACTGGCGTGTTGCGATTCATGGGGTCACAAAGAGTTGGACATGACTGAGCAACTGAACTGAACTGAAATTAGTACATTAGGCTTTCTGGTCCTAGAAAAAGGTGAGTAAATTGAAATCATTTTTACAGTGTCATGCCTCTGAAAGTTCATCTGTTGTAATTAGACAGGGCCCAAAGTGTTGTTGCCTGGAGAATCCCAGGGACGGAGGAGCCTGGTGGGCTGTGGTCTATGGGGTTGCACAGAGTCGGACACGACTGAAGTGACTTAGCAGCAGCCGCAGCAAAGCAAAAGTATGTCTATTTCTTGAGTGAAAGTGAAAATGTTAGTGGTTCAGTCAAGTCTGACTCTTTGTGAACCCAGGGCTGTAGCCCACCAGGCTCCTCTGTCCATAAGATTCTAGAGGTAAGAATACTAGAGTGGGGTTGCCATTTTCTCCTCCAGGGACTCTTCCTGACCCAGGGATTGAACCTGGACCTCCTGCATTGCAGGCAGATTCTTTACCCTCTGAGCCACCAGATTTCTTAAAACAAGTCTGTTTTGTAAAGATACACACTTGTGGTGAAGACTTCACTCTGCTTACAAGTTAAAATCAAGTAGAGATTTATAATATCAAAATACTTCATGTCACTTTTAAAATCTGCCCTTGCAGTAAGAAAACGCTCTTTAAAAATGTATCCAACTTCACAAACACACAGGCACATATGGGATTTATCAGTAAAATAATTTTAAGTCCATATATTTGAGAAAATCGATATGCCCCCCCCGCCAAGCCTTTTTTTTTTTTTTAAAGCCATCTCTACTTCACCCCTAATCAAAGGCGGAAGAAACTCTGCACTGATCCTTGGTTGGTAACCATAATTTCTTCTCATTCTACACTTCACATGAGGTGGAAGCAGCAGAATAATGCCCATTGTTATTGTATGGTTACAGTGCCCTGCGAGTCTGGACAAGTTATTAGGTCAGACACTAACTTCCTAAGTAGAAAAATGATGTGTTCTCCTTTGTCCTCTCTTCAGTAATGGCTGCAGTCAGTGCTAATTAAGGCCCCGCAGCAATGTTCTTCCAGAGAGGTCAGGGACTTCTTTCTGACACCTAAACAGTACTCAACTCAAAGGAACTGCTCCTAATCTGAAATGATGTGATGTAGAGCTGGCCTTTCAGATTCAGCGTATATTTAAAGGAAAATAACAGTTAATGGCAGGGGTGTCAAAAAAAAAAAAAAAAAAGCAGATGGAGAAGCTAGAAGAAGTGTCACTCGGTGGCTAAGTTTACCTTCAATTCCTTACTCCGCATATAGACCAGTAGACAGTAGAGCCCTGGACACCGTGTTACGCCCTTCTTCCTCCTAAAATCTTGGGAAGAAGAATTCTGCACCAGACACACCCTGGGGACAAATCACCTCTGATAAACCAAAGAACTGTTTGCTTAAGGACTATACTGTATGCTGGATCCTCTTTTCACCAAGAACCAGATCATCTTGTCCAAGGGTTTTCAGAGAGATTCAATCATAATCTTTATTAGTGGTTGTATTCTTAATGACACAAACAGTAAATTCACATAAAGTGAACACTCTGTTAAATTTCTTATTGGGAGTAAGCCATGGTAGTAATTAATCTTGGAGTCCTTTTCTTTTGCCCCTGGAGGCACGGAACTTACAAAATCAAATGATATTTAAGAGAAACCAAGATTTACTATCAGTGAGTTTTAATAGACATCTGCACTGATTACAAATTACTCCAAAACTGTAAAAGCTGTTATCATTAATACACTCCTCACTGTATTCTTCCCTCTCCCTCAGTGACACGCTTGCATGCCATGAATTGACATGTATTTATTTCAGGATTTCTTGTTGCCCTTATATTGTAGAATATAATGTTCACGATGGAATGGCTAAGCGTGGACCAGAGCGCTAGCCATTGAGCATTCAGTTCTGAAGTATCTGTAGCTGATTCTAAAAACTTCTTCCAGGTCAAATAAATATATCAGCTCGCCACCTTCATAACTAAGTCCCCAAATCTCTTGAAAAAATACAATTCAAGTATGAAAATTATGTCTGAGGATTTAAAGGCTCCAGTGATTTTATGGTTAAAAGGTGGACTTTAAAATCGTAGAAGTTGGAGATAATCTACACTACGACCTTCATTTTACAGATGAGGAAATAGAATCTCTGTGATGTTAGATGATTTCCCGTGGTTAATAGTAAGGCTGAAATTAAAATCCTGTTTTCTACGTACTCATATAGTGGAGTGATTTTTCTTCCTTACTCTGCCACCCTGTCTTCCTTCAAAAGTTTAGTACTTTATACAAAGAAAGAAATGTCCCAACATTGAAATATAGTAAAAATATCTATAAAATTATGTCCTCAATTTTGTTATGAAACAGGGTTACTATTACTTATAAGTGTGCTATTAAGCTATATGTAAGAGTTCCCATTTATCTAAGCAGTTTTCTATATGAGAATGCAAACCTTCTGCTTTAAAACATAAGAATGACATATGAGGTTTTCCCCCCAAGTTTACTTAAACATACAAGGACTAATGGTGAGTTCTAGGCCACCCCAAGAGCTACAGAGCCAAGTAACTGCATTCAGACGCCAAATGACTACCATCAGCAACTTGGGGTGATCTGGATACAAAGTGAAGGGAGAAAGTATAAAGAAAGATTCTCACAACTCTGGAAATTCAGACATACAGCTGGCTGATCCAAAGATATCCCAATGTACAGCAAATAGAAAAGATATTTTTTGCTGAAAAAGAAAGTGGGGGAGCTTGTGTGTGTGTGTTTAACCAAACATATTTTCAGTTTGTTTCTGACTTGTCTTCGTTTTAGCAAATTGGAATAAAATGTTAAGCAAGAGAACTTTTCTGAAATGTTTTGCTTGAAGAATTCTAGTATGAAAGAGACAACCAAAAAAAAAACAAAACTGCAAGGCATAGGCCTCCTGGCCCCTTTAAAAATTCTTCTCTGGTTGAGTGGCTGTTACTCAACCAAGGAAGACCCCAGTAACCCATCCTCCTGTGTTCACAGGCGACTGGATGGAAACGCAAACTTTGCCCCTGGGAACCGAAAAGGTAGCAGGCTTCTGTAACTGAATTATTCCACCTTGGGAATTTAGCTGCTGAATTTAAAATGGGGCTGTCCTTTACATTACCAAAAAAACAAAAAAAAAGAAAGAAAACTACCAACTGGCCAAGAAAAAGGCAACTAATGATATTTGTTCAACAAGTTTCCAAAACCTGGAACCAGAGATTTATCCCTTTTACAGAAGACTAAACCTGATTCATTAGTAATGAAATAAATATTGTCAGTGCTTTAGTTTTATACCTTAAGTATCAAAGTTTTACTTCAAGTTAACATTTCCTTATATGGGAAATTTTAGAGAAATGTTGTATTTGCCAGGAAAGTCTTTATTTTTTAATATTGGAATACTTTGGTTTGTTAACTTTTAAATAATATCATTTTTAATAACAATTCATTATGTGACACTGGATAACAATTAAGAATGCAGGAGCTATTTTGGATAACAACTCTAGTTTGATAATTTCCCAACTGTGTGACTTTGTCAGATTATTTAATGTATGTGCCTTTGCTTCCTAGATTGAAAAACAGAAATAATAATGACTTGCCCTCAATTGTCTGTGATGATGTTAAATGAGTTAAGACATATAAAGTACATCACAGTGCTTGATACAGAGTAGCAATTAATAAATTATTTTAAAAATCTTAGACAACTTTTATTGCAAATTTTACTTTCTTAACCACTTAATTATACATAAGTAACTTATAAAAATACATCCAGATATACAGAACAACTTTCCCAGGTTTTTCAATATGCAAATATAAATAAGTAACTCATTTGGACAACTCATATTATATAGTAATGAGGAAGAGAATCTTTGAGAAGATGCTGGTATGTCATATGAAATCAAATCTGAAACAAAGTCAAGCAAATATTATACATTCTAAGTGAAATACAAATGTTTATTTACACAGTAAACTGTAAAGTCTCAAAAGATGCTGTTGTGCATTAGAATTTGAAAAATTATTTTTCCAAATGTATATGAACATATATTTACATATTTCTATGACAGGCTACAAAGATGCTAATGGAACAGTCTATTATTTCTAAAATAATTTAACACTATTTTCAGTTCCATTAATAGCCTAGAAATTAAACTTATAAAACCTTACACAAACAAATCAAGATAATTCCAATCTCAAATCCACAAATTGAAATGGAAGATTTGGTAATTATCTAAGTAATTTGATTAATGGAGATGAATAAACTAGATGATGGTGACCCATGGATCTCTGTTGGTCCTGAAATGCTTACTTTGACTGTATAAATCAATTTAAACTGGTTAAATGCTAAATGTACTGTCTTCACAGCACAAAGTGAAAATGAGATTCTGCAGTCATTTAGTTATCTTTATTAATGCAGGAAGCTAAAAACAATTGCCTTCCATGATATGCACATGTTTATTTCCTGACAAAATATTGTTTTTGCACAATACAGATATAATCTAAGGCTCACTCATTATCTCGGTAATTTTGTTCTATGATTCCCCATTAGAGCACTTCATACAAACGTTTCTTTCAAATTGCTCTATTATGTCATAATCAAAAGACGGATTTTAGCCAAAATGTTTGTTTACCATCTTGCAGATAGTCAAAACAGTCTGTTGGTGCACTCTTTGATATTCATTTCTACTCATTCAGGAGTGGATTTTGGCCAAAACATCTGATTGCTCTTTTGAGGAATTTTACAATTGTTATGTCAGTTGAGTTTAACATGAGCCAACAGCTATGCAATAATGGAAGTCACTGAATATTGAGCCAGCTGATTTCTTTGTCTGTCCACATAATGACCAATAAATTCTTTGGTCTTAAATTTTCCAGGATACGAAATAACACACTGGTATGAAATAAATGTTTCAATGAATTATTTTATTAGCATGTATGATTTAACCCTCAAGGCCATGTTGACAATACGCTAAAAAAATCCATCTGATCAGTTCAGTCGAAAATTAAGCAGCACAGTAACGACGATCAGGCTAAACAATTTATTCAGTGTGGTCCAAACCCAGAACCTCACACTTAAGAGTTTGTTTTTCTCCTTGGATACAAAGAACCAAAAATCTAGCTCTTGCTAATAAAATGAGATTATTTAATTTGATAGTATACAGTTCACCTGATAAGGGACTTTGGGCAGCACTGATTTGGAAGAAATTCAGTTTCAACTAGTCAGTTGTCATAGGTCTCCAAGTACTCCCAAAGTGCCATTTCAGTGTCCGAAGTCCACCTAAGCAGAACTAACCTAGAAACCATTACCATTAATCCACCAGAGTCCCTACTATAAACTGGACACTGTAGAACAGGGGTCCCCAACCTCTGGGATCTAATGCCTGATGACCTGAGGTGGAGCTGATGTAATGATAATAGAGATAAAATGCACAATAAATGTAATGTGTGAATCATCCTGAAACTACTCCCCCACCACAGTCTGTGGAAAAATTATCTTCCCTGAAACCATTCCCTAGTTATCCAAAAAGGTAGGGGGACCGCTGCTGTAGAAGATATGTTAGAAGCAGGAAATATATTCCAAGACATCAGAATCCAAACTGAGAGCCAAGAGTCAAACTAGAATGTACAAACTAACACGAATACAATTCTGGTGCGTGCGTCTACGTGCTAAGTCGCTTCAGTCATGTCTGACTCTTTGCAACTCTATGGACTATACAGCCTGTCAGGCTCTCTCTGTCCATGGGATTCTCCAGGCAAGAATACTGGAATGGGTTGTCATGCCCTCCTCCAGAGGATCTTTCAGGGCCCGAGGATCAAACCCTCATCTCTTATGTCTCCTGCATTGGCTGGTGGGTTCTTATCTGGGAAGCCCCTACAATTCAGGGGGGGAGGATAAATTAAGAATTTGGAATTAAAATATACATACTACTACACATAAAATAGATAACCATCAAGGACTGTATAGCACAGGGAACTATACTTAATATCTTCTAATAACATATAATGGAAAATAATCTAAAAAAATATATATATGTATATATATAAAATGTATAAATGAATCACTTTGCTGAATACCTGAAAATAACACATTATAAATCAACTGTATTTCAATAAATTTTTTTAAAAGAATAAAATTCAACATGTAATTGAACGCTAAGTTGTATGATGCAATTACCAGACAAGATCACTGATGAGACATATACATCAATTCAGATTGCAATTATGAGGAAAGGAGAAACGAATGCTAGCTTACAAAAAGATACAGAGAATTGATCAAGAAGGAAGCAGTGATGCTTCTGGAAATATGGACTATACAGTGAAGAATATGAGAAGAGTGTAGCATGTGGTTCATTTTGGGAAAGATTTTTCTAACTGGGGAAGACCATGTTACTTTCCAACCTAATATTCCCTTAATAATAAGATTCCAAACTCCTTGGGTCTTCATGAGCTCTGATAGTTACTACTTGTCTAAACTCAGCCTGGTTATTTTATCCACAGATGCCCTCAATATCCTGATTTGTAAAATAAGGAATATAATGGTACCCCTTGCTTAGCGCTACTGTAAGAATAATTGAGCTTCCTGGTGTAAAGTATTTTAAATGGTGATGAGCCTATAGAGGCTGCTTAGTAAAAGTTTGCTCTCATGAATATCCTCCTCCTCATTAGTATTAATCAGTAATTAGCTTTTCTAAGCCTGACACGCTTTCAATCATATTTTCCAGTCTTGTTTCCTAATCTTGGACCCTTTATTTCAGCCAAACTGCACTACTGACGTTTCCAGCACATCCTTTGGTTTTCAAACTAGGAGTCTTCATGTTTTACTTCATCTTGAGTATCATTACCAGCCACTTCTTTCTCCTATTAGATCTTGCCTTTATTTCAAGGCTCTCTCATCCTGGGTGTCTGAGTTCTCAGAGTTCTGTTTTTACCCATCTTATAACACTTGATCGCATTCATCAGAGTTCCCTCTTAAACCAGGGGTCCCCAACCCCCAGGCCATGGACCAGTACCTCCTGTCAGATCAGTGGCAGCATTAGATTAGAAATAAAGGGCACAATAGGTGTAATGTGTTTGAACCATCTCAACCCCACCCACCCCGCTCCAGACCATGGAGAAACTGTCTTCCACAAAACTGGATCCTGGTGCCAAAAAGGTTGGGGACCACTGCCTTCAACTATAAATTTCTGGGCTATAAAGACATTTTTGATAGGCATTTCACCCAATAGTATGCCAATAAGAGTCAGTGAAATTTTTGCTGAATCAAATCAATGCAAAACAGTTAAAACATAGGATGCGCATGCCTGTTGTATGCTAAGTTGCTTCAGTCATGTCCAACTTTTTGCGACCGTGTATACCGTAGCCCATTAGGCTCCTCTGTCCATAGAATTCTCCATACAAGAACACTAGAGTGGGTTGTCATGCCCTCCTCCAGGGGATCTTCCCCACCCAAGGATCCAACCTGTGTCTCTTAGGTCTCCTGCACTGGCAGGTGAGTTCTTTACCACTAGCGCCACCTGGGAAGTCCCAAAATACAGGATACAGAGTGTGAAAGTATACAGTTATTATGCTATTTATAAGAAAACAGACTGTCTAACCCCGAATCAATGGATCTTGACTCTCCATCTATAGCAAATAAATAAGTTGTTCATTTGGTCTTCCCAGAAGATGATAACACTACTGCAATGTTTGGTTGCTGCCAATAAATTTCATGCTTTGACAAGCCTTGCTTCATCATGGTAAACAAACACCCCGCCCTTAAAAGTGTTGTGGACAATGACAAACTCTTGCCATGACGTTTCTGATTTTCAAACTGCAATGTGATCCCTGCCCATAACTGCACCTACAGAAATGCAATTATCCAGATTTTTTTGGTCTTTTTTTTTTACTTTGATCAGATTATTAGCTGTTGCATGAAATTTAGCTGGCGAATGATAGGATATTATCCTCTACATTTCATTTTATTAGGATTTAGCTATTAGGAGATACTAAAACAAAACTTCAGGACACTATAAATTCTAAAAGACAGCACTATTAAAATACTGACACTTTCAAGATTTGGCACTTTGCTATGTCTACTATTTATTATATTATACTACCTAGAGCCTAGAGGTGTCTTGTCTTTTCAAAACTAATAGCCCCCAAAAAATTCCACTGAATAATATGTTGTAAGCTCACATGGTCTCTTTACCAAAATACTCAAAAAGTAAAATTCATGATCACCAATTATAACTTCACATCAGGTATGCATATGAAACTATTCTGTATGTGGTTAGTAATTTTTCCAGATGAGAATGATAGCCAGTGGAGGAAAAGAAAGAGAATGACAAACAGAACTTTTGTCATTGATTGCACATAATAGGGGATTATCATAGAAATGCTTTCTATTTTTTCTTAAGATCGGTCTCAAAATGTCTGATCTTTACCTATAGAGTATTATTTTCCAGAGTATCGTTAAAAGCATGGATCCTGGAGTCAGACTGCTTTCCAAACCCCAGGCACATTACTGGGAGAACAGAGCTGTGTAAACTGAAAATAGACTTGACCTCACAAAGCCTCAGTTTCCTTGTTTGTGAAATAGTAATACTAATAGTATCTGCAATACAGTGTTGTTGAAGAAACAAATAAGTTGAGGAAATCAAGGGCCAACAAAGATTTGCTTTTGTTTTTATTCTCAGTGAACCCATTCAGATTCAGAGTCAAAATCTGAATTGATTTACTGGCAATAGATAACCAATTTACCGAAGGACATACACTAGAGGACACTCAAGCTAAATAACCATTTGCAAAAAACATGCCACCTTAGTCTAAACTCTTTGAATGATTGCCTCAATTCTCCACCTCACTTGGCATCTATAGACAAGGTCTTCATGTCCAGTATCCACTGAAAGTTTCTGTATTTCAAATAAAAATAATAGTTGCCGTCAAGTATGTTAATGTCCATAATCATTGTAATTTTTGTGAATTATAACTGTCAGTGGTCACAAACCTACCCAATGAAAACATAAGGTAACAATTTAGCCTTTCTATTACTACTCTCAGAAAAGAAGAGCCACTTGTAGGAAACTTAAGAAGGAAGGCAAATTTATAACATTTATTCTAAAAATAGGGGATCTTTTTCCCCTCTCCCATTGGGATTATTTCTAAGGTAATATTTGCTAGAAAATATCTGCAGACAAAATTTTACCACTGCTTTTAATTTTCATTACAGAGTGATGATACACAGTGCTACTTTAGCTTCAGTAGACATTTAAAGAATATGCTTCAAATATCTAGGTATATTATAGTTAATGTAAATAAAATTATATTTTTGGTTCCAATGATTAAAAATTATGTTTGTTTATACTCTGCTTTTATGGTTTTAAAATTTCATAAAAATTTCTCCAAATAAAATACAGTACTCAATTTAAATATTTGCATTTATTAGAAATGAGATCTACATGATATTAACTATATGTTATGTGTTCATATTTATTTTGTTGAACTCTGTCATTTTCATGACACAAACTCTGATCAAGGAAAAGGATCTAAGATAAGCCAATTAGAAAATATATTGCCACCCTGTTAAAATGGGGATGGTCTCAGGGAAAAGTAGCAACACAAGGAAATTCAGTTATTTTATTGCATTTAAATATAATAAAAATATTTTATGAATTTTTTGAACGAATAATTCTCAGTATGCTTAAAATTGGACATTTAAAGGATGCTATTTTTGTTAATTACATGTTGCTTGGATGCTTAAATAAGTCAAAGACTTTAAGTCTAAAGGTAACCCTGTCCTCGAAATAATTGCAGAGTGGAGCCTGACTGTCACTCATCGGTAGCTAGTCCATTGTGTGAGGAGAAAAAGAAAATGGCGGCTCACGCATTAGCACATCACCCATGGCTAGAGCAATGACAAGACAGATTAGGATGTATATTAAATCTCACACATGACTGCTTTTCTGTATCAAGGTAAAAAATCCTTGCTCTTACATACATTAGGGACCAGTGTTAGTCTGACATCTATATTAATATTGACAGCATATCAACATTCTTTTTTACATTTACTGAGTCAATAACTAGTCCAAACCTGGTAAAACTTAGATAACAAAAATGAAAAAAAAATCTAGCAGGCAGTCTTATATTCTCATATCTAAAAAAATTCACCCCCCTCAAAGTACTGGGCTTTTATGAATTATCAATCCTTCAGCAATACATCAACTGGCATACACAGCTGTGACTCAGTAATCCAATCTCATTTATCAAAAAAGAAATTTGGTAGATAAAGAATGGTTCTAGAAAAAGAAACTCCTGCACAGACAATAACATGAATATCATATGCATAGGAGACATTATTTTAAAAAGCTAGATTAATGCCATTGTATCACCTTCTGTACATTATTTTCACAGATAAGAAGACATTGTTAGGCAATAATCCTACTTCCAAAATAACCAGAGTTGAGAAATACACGTGAAGCTTACAAAAATAGGAAATAATCAAATTGCTTAATTTAAGATTTTTAACATCTTTATCTGTAGCATATTTATCTGTATCTACCAGGTTGAGAATCAGAAGCCCCGTGTGAATTGGATTAGAGAAAGGAAGTCGTTATTTACATTGTGTTAAAATATCACAACACTACACAAAAACCTATCTTCATTTCAAGGCAATATCTTGGTTTCATTAATAATTAAATGTTGTTTTCCAAAGATGGCTACTTTACACTCTGCTTTGAAGTATGTTACCTTTACTGTTATTTTCAAAGATACAATAATGCTTTTAAGGTGCACACATATTTTATATACATTACTCAAAAATGCAGCAAAATAAAACATTCACTTTTTCCAGTCTTAGACTAGCTTCACCGTATCACTGAATGAAAAGATATATATTTTTTTAAAAAAGAAAACAAGAGCCTGTATTCTTCTAAAGCTTATATTCAAATGGTTAACATTTCAATTTTAGTAACTAACTTGTGGTTGGAAGCACCATTATTAAGGAAAAATGAAATCATGAGGCAACGAAGCAAAGTTCTTTTGATTTTAAATGCATCATGCAACGACTCTTCAAGAGTCACTCATCTCCAAAGTCAGGTAAGCTTGTATTAAAACATGCCTTTGATAAAAGACTACCTTTCTCCTTTTTCCAGCACTCTGTGGAAGGTGACTCGGGTTAAAGTGATGTTCTTAGTAATAATTATCTCTATAAGATCCATGCTATCATTTATGTAAGTCCTTGAAAATGATGCCATTTTGTGCGACCGGGACAAAATTGCGACCATGATTATAAACCCTTCCATCAGGCAACCCCACTGGCAAACAATGGCAGGAATAAGAGGCCTTTCTGTGCTCTTCCACCAATGCTGCCCTAGACTCTGCTAGCAAGATATATGTAAAAGAAAAGATGTACAGAAATACTGGCATAGGAAAGTAACTTGCGCTCTAATGCTTTGAGATGTTTGTAGTGTTAAAGCTGCTTAATTATC
Organism: Bos taurus; assembly: GCF_002263795.3. Classification (NCBI taxonomy): domain Eukaryota; kingdom Metazoa; phylum Chordata; class Mammalia; order Artiodactyla; family Bovidae; genus Bos; species Bos taurus. The sequence continues at coordinate 39,959,911 of NC_037341.1, read as the reverse complement.
AATAGAGGCCCTGAAAAAGTTAAAGGAGTATTTCAACTAGCAATAAAAGTATCATGATTACCAGAAATTCTGTCCTTCACCGGAGGTTGTTTTTATGCTGAACAAAATGATGTGAAATTAACTATTTTCATCAACAGATGGTCTGTAGGATAATGGCTTGTACTTTTTAATTTCCTTTTTGGCAGTACATCATGCCAAATGTTAGCAATGTCAATAGTCTTCATTAGAAGTTGTCTGATATTGTTGGGATGTTTTGTACAGACACTCATTTTCCCCCCCAGTATTAGAAATGGAAATCAGAGAAGTTTAAGGAGTACAGAAAGATAAAAAAATTTAATATACTTAAGTGAAGGGAAAAGGAATCTATTTCAAATTCCAAGATTAAAAATTTAAGGTTTAAAGTTTTTATTATTTCTTTTCATCTCCACAGCATCGCTGTAATTCAGAAACCAGTAATCTTTACTCTCACAAAAAACATCTTTTGTCCCTAACCCTTATTCTTAACAAGGGGTAAGTGATGCCCCATTTATAACATTTTTCAATTCATAGAGTCCACATGTGGCCGTGTACTAGCATAGCCAGACAGAGTGTACATTTCAAAAAAACTAAACCTCATAAATCTCCAGAAATTCCTCACATCTATTATGTTTACCTTCTGCTGCTGATGAGCCTGTTGGGCTCTGTACAGAGGAAATTACAAGCGCTCCAGAAGATTTGGCAAGAAGATGCTAGAAGAAACAATGGGCAAAAAAAAAAAAAAAAAAAATTCTTAACTGAAGTATCATATCCAGCTTTGGCTACCATTTACATATTTGAGATTACTAGCTAGTAAAGTGGAAATTCCACTGAAATGGAATAAATTGTTTTTTGAAATCCCTATCTGATTATTGTTGGTGATGTCTGAAATTAAACATTTTAAGCTACACTCAATACACTGTATGGAATTCAACTGAAGGCTAACATTCTTATTGAAAATCTGCCTGTTTATGCAGTTTTCCAATTAAGAATCAAAATATTTGTATCTACCTGAAACTTTTGCTTCTAGCCTTGTGATCACTTTCGTATTAATCTTTATTATCCAATAAATCTTTATTTATTAGATATTTGGAGGCTGTTGTAACAGCTGCTATCTAGTAAGAAAATGCCAGTTGAAATATTTTATATTCACACATTTAAATATCACTGGAAATAAGCTTAGAGTTGATGCCAAGGGAAACGCTTATGCCTAAGACATATGCTGCAGAATGTTAAGAAGTTTGTTAAATCAAAAAATCTTCCACCAAAATTATGTATACACAATGCAAACACAATCAAAGTTAAAAAAAGTACAAGTAAAAAAATAGCCTAACCACTATGCTGGCCTTTTTTTCTTTACTCATTCTAAATATCAATTTTCCTACTAAGTTGACTGGTTATCCTGAAGACACAATTTTATAATCCATATAAGAAAACGGTCTTAAAGAAAGCTTCATTACTCTTGTGTTTGAAGATGACTTAATTTGTATGCTTCAATTTTACTAAACATGCTATTGCTATTGGCTCTTACATTTCATTCATTATAAAGATAAAAATGAATAAGATTATGAATTTTAAAAAAGAATAAGAATGTGCAGATCTGTTTAACAGGAATCACTCTTGAAATAAAGTTGGAGATAAAACTACTCCTAAAGAACAAATAGAAGAAAACGAAACAAAATGGAACCACTGGATGAAGATCAGGTGTCTACGATTCCCCATAAAAAGTAAAAAAAAAAATAAAAAATAAAAAAAATCACAATTTATGTATCTTACCAAAAAGAGAAGTCATAAAGTCATCAAGTAACCTCAACCACACAACCTGTCAAATCAGCAAATACTTGCATATTTATCAACTATGGGCCCTACCACTTGTCTGATATACTAACCATTCATCTCCCCTTGCACCATTCCCCTAGTCCTTAAACCATCCCCAAACAGGTAAACCAAGGTCCTGTAAGAAGTATCTCCCACTAAAGCAATACATTTCATTATTGTGAAACCAAATCTATTACTTAAGAAACTTAATATGAATGTCTCCCACTTCCGATTGGAAGGAAGCCAATAGGATTGATCCAATGCCTTCCACAGAATGTCACAGATGCTTATTGCCAGTAAACTGCCCCTTGAGTTTTGCTCTTTCCTCTGGAATACAGTCTACCTTTAACTCTATCTACAAAGAGTATTTTTGAAACTCATAATATCTATTCTTATCTCTTTGAAAATCACTACAGTGCCTTTACAAGGTTTAGCCCCACA
>NC_037341.1:39875137-39952637 GCF_002263795.3 Bos taurus | reverse complement strand
CCCGAGTGGTAACACACATCTTTTCCTTTAATTTACAAAATTTTCTCACGCGTCTGCAAGAGTTCACCCCATCAGGGGCTTTCGGAGGCCATTGAAACGTCTTAAGTTTTAATTAAGTTGGAGTTGTCAGAAGAAAGCCTTTTTGGCACAGAGTCAGGGTCATTAATTACTGCTATCTTTGTTTCTTTCTGTAAAGAGAATTCTGATGACTTGTTGGGTTCCTTACCCGGCCTACATTTTCCACCCTGCAGTTCCCATTCAGTTCCAAGTGGGACTTGATTAAGCAGTTTACCAATTACTTCCATCAGTGTTAGGTACAAAGCATTTACACAATCTTAAATCTTTAAAAAAGAAAAAAAAGCATTTCTCATTAGTGGTTTAGGGAACAGTATTAATAACAAATTCATCTAGTAAGTGATCAAGCAGCTGGATTCTTGCATGAGTTTTTGCATTTAAATATAAATATTCTCACATTTTTCACATCATTATCTATTCAACCCCCCTATTCATATTCTCACAGCCTGTGACTTTGCCTTTTTAGGCAATGCTAATCAATTTTAAAATTATTTACTTTACCTCATTATACAGAACTCTAGCTGGAAACATCCGATTTTGCCTGCTATCTTTTCAATCAGGCCAATCTTTTTATTGTTTCTAGATAAAACTGGCTGCCACTATCACTGATAATATTTTGTAGATGCAAAGTAGCAAAAGTTTTAGATGGTTTGTTAGTATGCTTCATATACCTCCAAAATAAATTTGTAGCTATTTGGACCAATCTTTTAGAATTGATTTGGACAAATCTTTTAGAATTGATTGTCATATAAAAAAATTTCAAAGTTTTAAAACACTACGCAGACCTAAATACAGGTTATACATATCTAATTACATATGTAAAAGTTAGGAAAATCATATTTCTTTTTAAAAAATCATGAATTTAATTCCTGATATTTATGGGAAAGCATAATATTTTGAAATAATGTGCTTTGAAGAACCTCCTTTAGAGTGTATATTTTGTATGTGTCCCTTAGAAAGATTATGGACTTCCCTGGTGGCTCAGATGGTAAAGAATCTGCCTGCAATGCAGAAGGCTAGGGTTCAGTACCTGGGTCAGGAAGAGCACCTGCAGAAGGGAATCGCTACCCACTCCAGTATTCTTGCCTGGAGAATCCCAGGGATGGAGGAGCCTCCATGGCAGGCTACAGTCTATGCGGTCCAAAAAGTCAGGCACAGCTGAGCAATCAACACTTAGAAAGATTATGCATAATTTGTTATTCTTCCCTTTCACAGAAAAAAAATAGCAAAAGACTTTAAGATTCAGAAGTGAGAATGAAACTGAATAACTCATTCTCTCAGAAATCAGGAAACCTATAAAATGGAGTAAATGTGAATCAAGAAAGATGTATTTCTATTCGCTGATATGGCTAGAATTAGTGTTTGAACTTAGCAACATCTATTTTAAAATCTGAATGAAATGGGTGGGAAAAGATTTACAAACCTGGGAAAATTCAATTACCAGAATCACCCAGTTCTTCTTGATGAACCTATGATACCACTTTATTTTTTTTCCAGTAATCTCATCATCACCTGCCATGATTAACAATAACAAACGTGTTACCACCAAATATGTGCCATTTCAGACCCCGAGCTCTGAATGCCATAATAACACTCATCACTATAATGATAATAACTCATCATTATCTGATGATTCTCAGATGAGAAACTTCTGAGCCCAGAATTTGGACTAGGTTTCAGCATAGGGAAAGCCAAAACAACCAATGCTTTCATTCATTCGGGTCCAAAAATGGGTTGCTTTGGAAGGGATAGGAAAATTCCTGGTTTGACTGAATAGCTGATGCTGTCATGTCTTACAGATAAAACTTTTTTTTTTTTTTGCCATTATACTCTTACTTATTAAGCCTGAAATGATGCACCTGGAAAAGAAAAAAAAGAGGGGTATAATTTTCCTCTAGTCCTCAATAAAAGTTCTAAATGTCATTTCTAATCCATAGCAAAAGATATAAATTCAGAAGTATAGATGAAATAAATTAGATCATCAAATGTAACTACTTGGTTCATTTTTTAAAAATCCAAGTTTTCTAAAAAGTAGTGAAGTAATAGTCTTACATAGATAATTTCAAAGCCAAATATTAAAGTGAAATTCATCTTCCAGGGTTAAACAGTTACAGAGTATACAGAATATGAAGGTTCCATTCTCCCACTCATTGTTTACACATCTTTTGTATCACCCCAGAGACCATGAGTTATAAGACTATGTTTTTCACCTTTAAACCACTTGTAAAAGTGTGAGAATTAAGTAAGCACTTAAGATTTGAATCAATGTAAACAACGATATATATGATAGATAAATCTTAAACTCAGAACTGAATTAACTTGCTAAATATAAGTATAGAAAAAGTATATTATTTACAGATTTAGATAATAATTCTGGGACATATAACCTCATCTAATAACGTTATGAACCAATTCAGCCCACCCCTGGTTTATCTGAATCTGGAGACCTGGGTTTGATCCTTGGGTGGGGGAAGACCCCATGGGGAAGGGACTAGCAACCCACTCCAGTACTGCCTGGCAAATCCCATGGACAGAGGAGCCTGGTGGGCTACAGTCCCTGGGATTGCAAGGAGTCGGACACAACTGAGTGACTACACTTTCTTTCTTTCATCTGACTCTAGTCTGGATATAGTATTTCTAAATATGGCTCTTTCCTATATTAAACTTTTTCTGGGTTGTCTGAGTGAATGTGAAATAGTTATGTGGAGTTTGGAAAGTTAATGGGATCCACTTTTTAATCATGCTCAGTTCCACAAACACTGGGTGTGTGCACCATGGCAAGCATTGGACCAGGTATTAAAGATGCAGAGGAGGCTCCGTATTTCCTTAGGAAGCTCATGGCCTCAGAGAAACAAAATGAACCACCACAGCCTGGTGCAGTAAGGTGTCTCTCTGGGGAGAAACAGATTTCGCAGTAGGTGAAAGGTGGCACTGGCAGGTCCACCCACGATTAGCCTTGTAGACAGCAGGTGGAAGGGCAGCCGAGGCAGATGAAGCGATATGTGTGTCATGCCTAGAGGTAACAGAAAATGGGGCACATTTGATGCACTTAAGGAAGTGGCCAGAGAGGTACATTTGGACAGAATGTGAAGTACATGGTATGGCACGCTGAGACTGGACTCAGAACTGAATGACCTGGGGAGTCACTGGAAGATGTTAACTGGGAACAAGATGGGCTTAGTCTTTTTGCCCATGCAGCATATGGGATCTTCCCCTCAAAGAGGGATCGAATCCCATGCCCCCTGCATTGGCAGCATGGAGTCTTAACTACTGGAGCGCCAGGGAAATCTGAGATGGGCTTAGTCTTCATGCTTCAGAAAGACCAGTGCAGCCTCCGCAGATGGGGTGAGCAGTCTGGCTGTATGTCCCTTAAAACAGCAGGGAAGTAGTGACATAGCTCATCACTGTTCCTCCACTTCCACTTGGCCACTAGCTTTTGCCCTAATTCTCCTGAGGTTTCTTCTCAGTCTCCCTTACCCAACATTAATGTATTTGTGCCCCCTAGAGTTTAGTACTCATATTCAGGTGACTCCCGGATTTCAATCGCTAACCCAGATCTCTTTTCTGGGATCTAAATTCATTTCGTATGAATACCATCTTGGCATACCCCTTTGGATGTCTCACAGCAACCAAAACTCAAAAACTACAATGCTAAATGGATTCTCCATTTTAATTTGTCACCTGCTCTTTCCCATACTAACTTCTGTCGGGTCCTTTTTTATATACTAGGTACCATTCTAAATCGCTTATGTATGTTCTTTGATCCAATCCCCACAATACGGCCTCCTACAGAGTAGGTGGGGCTTCCCAAGGTGGCTCAGTGGTAAAGAATCTACCTGCCAATGCAGGAGACTCAAGAGACGTGGGTTCAGTCCCTGGGTAGAGAAGATCCCCTGGAGAAGGAAATGGCAACCCACTCCAGTATTCTTGCCTGGGAAATTGCAGAGCCTAGCAGAGCCTAGCAGGCTGAAGTTTATGGGGTTGTAAACAGTCAGACATGACTGAGCACACACACATGCACAGAGTAGGTACTAATCTTATCCTACATTGTAGAGACACAGAAATTGAGGCAAATAGAAGTTAATTGGTTTGCCCAAGGTCATCATTTGCCCAATGTTATAATGTCAGTGTGGAGAAGGCAATGGCATCCCACTCCAGTACTCCTGCCTGGAAAATCCCATGGACAGAGGACCCTGGTAGGCTGCAGGGGTCACTGCATGGGGTCGCTAAGAGTCAGATACAACTGCGCAACTTCACTTTCACTTTCATGCATTGGAGAAGGAAATGGCAGCCCATTCCAGTGTTCTTGCCTGGAGAATCCCAGGGACAGGTGGGCTGCCGTCTCTGGGGTTGCAGAGTCGGACACGACTGAAGCGACTTAGCAGCAGCATAATGTCAGTGAGAGAGGCAGTCAGGCTGAACACCTGTACTCTTCACTATGACACCATATTCCTTCCCCAACCATTTCTGTTAGTGGCACCTCGAATTCAACCAGGGACTCATTCCAGAAATCTGGAAGTAATTTTTGATGCTTCTTCTCCCTTACCACCTGCATCTAAGCACCTTCCTAAATATACCTATTTCTCCATCTATCAAATTTCCTGCCTGTTCCATCTCAGGCTATCAACTCTTATCCCTTCTATTCAGTTCAGACAGTAACCATGGTACCTTGAAACAGCAATCTGATTCTGATTCATTCACTCAACAACTTATAAGACATCTTTGTTATGTGTCATGCACTGTTCTAAGTGCTGCAATTGCAGCAGTGAATAAAACAAGTCCCTGCCCTCACAGAGCCTAAAGTCAAGAATCTAAAAAGAAACAAAACAAACAAGTAAATATATACATTCAGGTAATGATTGGAGCTGTGAAGGAAAACAAAACAGGATAGTGTAAGCGGAGTGGGTAGGAATGGTGGAAGAAAATATTGGAGAAGCTAACCTGATAAATTCACACATCAAAGTAACCTCCTTCAGTGGTTTTCCTTTACTTTTATGATAAAACCTAAAATCATTAATACGATTCTAAGGTGACCATATGGCTGGGCCTTCCCCTATCTCTTCCAATTTAACGTCAATTGCCCCTTCATTTAAAAATATTTCAACTTTGAGGATTAAGTATACAGTCCTTATACCGAAGGGCCTGACACAGTTTGTTTTTAACCCAACTGGAGCTTTGGTTCATTCATCTTCCTTACTTGTTCACTTTAGTCCAACTATTCCAGTTTCAGATCTTACAAGTAAGGCTCACTGAAAGGGTAAAGCTTCCAGAATTCCCTCTACCTTCAATGCTTTCTTCCCTGTTTCATCTTACTCTCATTCATCCTCTAAGTCACAGCTTTTCAATTTAAGGGCCTTTTCTTTTTCTTAAGAAACCTGCCTGTTTTTCTTCACCTCTTATACTCTGCATTTTTTCTTTAGAACATTTATCCCATTGACAATTAAATAGTAATATCATTGGTTAATACGTGTCTGTCTTCTCCACCAGATTGAAGCTTCTTGGTGGTATGGAATGACTCTTATGCATTGTTTGATTTCCAGTACCTGAATAATGCCCAGTACATAACCATATGCTAAGTAATATGGTCAGAAAGAACAGTGAGGCAGAACTAGTGGCAGGCAAGAGGGAAGCACCCAACAGACTGAAGAGTTAATCAGGACAGAATATTGAATAGATCTTCTTGACTGAATGGCTGAATACAGTGGAGGGCAGTAGAAAGAAGATTAAATGTAACTGCCTGCTTTCTCCCTAGTCTGGGCAAGTGAATGGAACATGCTGCCATGGACAGAGATGGGAGATACAATATAATGACCAGTATGGTGAAAGAGTTATGCTATATTTTAGACTATGAGATGTTTAGAGAGAGATGATTAATTAGAGAAAGATGTGTTTTATAACAATGATATTTTTAACAGAACCTGTCTCAACTCTGGTCCAACAAATCTTCAACAAACTGTGAAAGTGCCAGCAATTCCCATTTTCCTGGCAGAAGGATAGTTTTTAAAATTCATAGTCTTTATTTTGCTTCAATTTTGGGGCAGCAAGCATCAGGTCACTGTACTGAGACAGCAGCAGGAGGCCAAGGTCCACACCCACAGGTTTCTGACTTCACTTCTGATTCTACAAATGGATATGCTATTCAAAAGTAGTTTGGGGGTAAAAAAAAGCATAGAAGACCTAATAAGAGGACAGAAGAAAGTGTAATCTGTGTAAAACATTAAACTTTGGGTTTATTTGGTGTAATTTTTAAGATTCTGGCTCCATGCGCTTTTAGTTAGTACACACTAGTACGTATGATAATGACGTATGCTAATGGGTATTTGCAAATACAATGACATTTCCAAAAACAATGATATCAAGAGACCCTTTGACTCTGAAAGTAGAATCAATCCAAATTGATTCAATGGAAAACTTTTCAAATGCTATACTAATAGACAAAATGATATGCCAGGTATACGAGATGATGTCACAAATACGAAAACAGTTTCATTCTCCTTGTACAAAAGTGATCATGGATTTGGGAAGAGATCACTCTCATTATCCACCTCCCTGGGTTTCCTCACAGTGTTGGACATTGCTGGGCGCTTCTTCTTTCTTGACATACCTTCTTTTGACTTCATTGAAAAGCTAAGTTCTTATTCTTCTGGTTGCTTCTGTTTTGTCTTTTTTGCTGTCTCTTCTTCTTTATCTTAATACAATAGAGATTTTTCACGTGTGCTCTCTCTTTCAACAGCAAATATCTCCTGTTTTATTTCATTTTCTCTCATAGACTAATTTATCTTCTTGCTGCAGATCACTCACAAATCGAGATTCCTAATGACTCCTTCTCCCTAAACACACACCATGCCCCTAGCAGCCCAAAATGCATCTCCTCCTAGGGTTTCTTCCTTTCCCCCAAACTCCACAGTCTACACATGCGTTCATCCTTCTTCCTTTTAAACGTCTCTGTGCCCCTCCTTTGTGCCCTCTGTTTCCGATTATGACACACAAGAGAAACGTGGTGTCATCTCAGACACCTTCTTTCCATTCCTGCCCAGGGCCTCGAGTAAGTTGGAAGTGTTTACCTGTTCTTATACCATCTTCATCCTTATCTTTCTCTCTGCTCCCACTGTCCCTGCCAAAGCTATTTATTTCTCCCTGGAACTATTGTCATCATCCCCTAAATATCCTGCTTGACCTACAATCACAAGATGAACACAGTATCATGGCCTGTGGGTGGTTATTTATTACCATTAGTATTATTTCTATATCATTGTATGCCAATCCTATAATCAAAATCCATCAGTAGAACCCTAGTGTTTATCAGATTCCCAAATCCTTAACATATCATTCAAGATTTCACTTTCCTTTCCTGATTGTTACATTCCTTGCCTTAATGTGCCAGAAAAACTGAACTGTTCACCTTTTTAATTAAATACCTTCAAGCTACTTCCTTATCTATGTGCTGTTTTTCATATTCTTCCTACTTTTTCCATTTTGCTATATGTACATATCCAGATCCCACCCATTATTTAAAGTCCAATCCAAATGTTACCTCAACGATACAGCCACTATGGAGAACAGTATGGAAGTTCCTTACAAAGCTAAAAATAGAGTTATCACATGATCCAGCAATTCCACTCCTGGATATATATCCAGAGAAAACAATTCAGAAAGATACATGCACCTTCAAGTTCATAGCAGCGCTATTTTCAATAGCCAAGACATGGAAGCAACCTAAATGTCCATCAACAGATGAATGGAAAAGAAGATGTGGAACATATATACAGTGGAACATTACTCAGCAGTAAAACAGAATGAAATATGCCGCTTGCAGCGACATGGATGGACCTAGAGATTTTCATATCATTGAAGCAAGTCGGACAGAGAAGGACAAATATCATACGATATCGTTTCTACATGGAATCTAAAAAAAGTATATAAATGAACTTATCTACAAAACAGAAATACATTCACAGGCACAGAAAACAAACAAACTTATGATTACCAAAGTGGAAGGGGGGAGGGTTAAATTAGGAGTTTGGAATTAAAATATGCACACTCCTATATGTAAAATAGATCAACAGGATCTATTTATACAGTAGATCAACAGGAACTACTGTATAGCAAAGAGAAACTTAGTCAATATCTTACAATAACCTATACTGGAAAAAATGCAAAGAAGAATATGTATATAAAACACTGAATCACTTTACTATACCCCTGAAACTAACAGAACATTGTAAATCAACTATATTTCAATAAAAATTAAAAAAACAAAACCAAGTCACCTCAAGAAAAAAGACTTTCTTCAAGCAGAAATATCCTGTCCTCCTTTGAACCAAAAAGCATTCTCTCTGAATCCCTCTTCTGGTGTGTAACATTATTTTGCTTTATTACACTTAACGTACACACATAGCTTATTTACTCCAACTGTGTGTTCTGCACAGGCTGTCCAGTTCATCTCTACAAAATGTGGTGCTGGGATTCATAATGACCCATGTGCTTCCATTTAGAAAAGTAGTTCACTTTTAACAGCAATATTGCATTTTGGAAGAACAAAGTTTTACAGAGAGTTCAGAGTTCAATTTTGCTCTACCTTTCCCTATCTGTCTTTTAGAAGTTAATCCCTTGAAGGCTTTATTTCTTTTGTAAAGTGTGGATAATGTTATCAGTCTCACATATTTTTAATAAGACTGAGTCAGGCAAACACACAAACCACTCTGTGAAGGTATCTAATAAATGTTGCCTTGCTTCCTCTTCCCAGTTTAAGGTCCTTCCCAAGAAGGCTTTGGTACCCATAAACAGTGATCTTAAAAAACAACAAAGATGTGCTCAGGAACTTCCCTGGGTGGTCCAGTGGTTAAGAATACACCTTCCAGTGCAGGGGACACGGGTTTGATCCCTGGCTGAGGAACTAAGATTCCACATTGGCTGAGGAACTAAGATTCCACATGCCGTGAGGCAACTAAACCTACCCAACACAGCTACTGAGCCCGTGTGTTCCAGACCCCATGTGCCACAACTAGAGAGAGGACTGTTCACCACAACAAAGACCCTACACAGCCAGATTCAAAAAACAAAAATATGTGCTAAGAGAACAAGAGCATGTAAGATTTGGGAATGAAGAAGGCCAGCCAACCAGGAGGACCCAAGATGTGTTTCTTAGTCATTGGGACAAAATTGAGGAAAACACAAAGGTTTATGGAAAGAATTTATCTAACCCCAGAAATGTCAACATAATACAAGTGAACAATCCTAAAGGAAATCAATCCTTTAGGATTATTCATTGGAAGGACTGATGCTGAAGTTGAAGCTCCAATACTTTGGCCACCTGATGCGAATGGCTGACTCGTTAGAAAAGACCCTGATGCTGGGAAAGATTGAAGGCAGGAGAAGAAGGGGACGACAGAGGATGAGATGGTTGGATGGTATCACCAACTCGATGGACATGAGTTTGAGCAAGCTCCAGGAGTTGGTCATGAACAGGCAAGCCTGGTGTACTACAGTCCATGGGGTCATAAAGAGTTGGACACAACTGACAGACTGAACTGAATACAAGTGGTAGGGAAGGGATTGGAACTAAGTTACACTGACTGAATATAAACTGCTGTAAGATGCTTTCATGTCACCTCAGTGAATCCCCATTTTACTGGTGAGGAAACTGAACTCCTATGAAATTAGACACTTCTGTCACCTATCAGTTTATAAAGCTGGGATGCAAGCTTAGGACATGCTGATTCCTAAACTCCCATCTTGTTCACACACACACACACACACACAAACATTGACTCACTCACCCCCTTATGAGAGAAACAGAGAGCAAAACAAGGGAACTCTGATTCTCTGAAAAGTCTGTCTTTCTGCTGGGTTTTGGCTGGGAGTAACTGGGAGGATGCATAAGGAAAAGAAAACTACATTAGTAAAACAGCTGTTTTGGTCCAACAGACTGCTGCAGACTCATTCTTGAGAACGGAAAAGTTCCATTTTCTTGAGAGAATAAATTATTCCTTTCCCTAGCAATCAAATAGCAATAAAAACACCTTTTGGTACATTTGAAAAGAATTTCTAAAGAATTATTATAAAATGTTTTAATAAATCAATATTTAAATAAATTGCTCTCGAAATTTTCTCCTGAGCATTCTTTTACCTGCAAGCCTCCATTCTGTACCAAAAAGATAAAAGGGGAAAAATAATTAGAAATTTTGCTCTTATTTTAAATCCATAGATCCTTGTAAGATCTACAAATCCCACAAAATATTCATTATTGATAAAAGTAATATACGTATTCAATATTACCCACAGCCCCTGGCCACAGAATGACAGTGTTCTTATTTTTCAGGCAATGACTGAAACTGGATATTTCCTCAAAGAAAGGTTATTCATATATTTAAGATGCATATGAGATAAAAATTAAAACTGTGCTTCTATGCCATGCTATACATCACTTTAAATATACAAGTTGCAGTTAAGTGTTGAACAATTGTTAATTCATATGATGACCACACAAAAGTGTTGATTTGATTAAGCTCTCAGTAACCTCCCACCACAAAATCATATTAAAATTATAAAAAAGAAACACTAAAATATTTGTGAGAACCAGAATTAAGACATTAAAGATGCTTCCTAACAAAAATCCGAATTACTTGAATAAAACTTTTGACATCAACTGGCTAAATGATCTATTTTCAACCTGTCCTTTTTAACATTTGTTTCACAAGATTTCTAGAAAATATGGTGGGACTATTATCACATAATGGATCATTTTTCAAACTTCCATCTTATTTGTGTCTTATACTTTTAACACTTTGTGTTCTAGCCATTTAACACTTTATGTCCTAGCCATTCTATCACTAAGGGATACAGGAAACATCAGAAAGATTTCTTGATTTTTTTTGGCTCTTTAACTGTGGTCATGCCATATTTGTGTTATGATATGGATGAAAGCATGGTGCTTCATCTTAGGGCACCGAAGATGAGCAGTATGATCTTAAGGCTTCCCAGGTGGCTCAGTGGTAAAGAATCCACCTGCCAAGGCAGGAGACTCAGGTTCAATTCCTGGGTTGGGAAAATCCCTTGGAGAAGGAACTGGCAAACCACTCCAGTATCTTGCCTGGGAAACCCCATGGACAGAGGGCCCTGGAGGGCTATACAGTCCATGGGAGTTGTAAAAGAGTTGGACATGACTTAGTGACTAAACAACAGCAACAATATGATCTTAAGTAAATTATTTAACCACTAAATCTCAGTTTTTTTCTTCTTTTTATTAAGAACTATAATAACTGGCTCATGGGATGGTTTGGAAGATAAAATACCAGGTGTGTGTTACTCCACAGTACTGTGCCTGATAATGCAGCAAGAACAGAATAATCTGTTCTGTTGCACTTTTTGTGGCAGTCTAAATTCTGGTTTTTCAATTCCTTTTAATGCCACAGATATTCAATAACAATATAGGAACACTGACATCATGCCACATATCAAACTGTCAGCGAGTGTTGCTCCCATGTCACCTAGAAGTGATTTCTGCTGCGATTATGTTCTATGGTCATTTATTAGAGAAGGTAAGTTCATTTCATTCAAGATATACGAACCTATACATATAAAATATTAATATTTAAGTAAAACTACATTTCAATATGTATTACCCAAATTACTAAAATAGGAGCAGACGCCAAACTATGCTCTGCAGTGAATTCATTTTAAGAATTTTAGCACATCTAAAATTTTATATACTCAAAAAGTCTTCATATAGAAAAATGTGAGGTTTAGTTAACATTTATAATGACTTTTTAAATTGTAGTTTCTGGGAGAACTTTGTACAAGGATCTATTATTGCATTTAAGTAGTGTCTTAAGGTCTAATTTTTATGGTCTATTAAGCATAACTCTCAAGCACCTTAAACACAACTAAATGAGGTGGAATTACTGTTAACTTGTATTTTAGGTTACCAAGTGCCCAGGCAATTCCAACCAACTATATCCGGAATGGTATTTTATGACAGCTCATGACTTTCTATGTTGAGCTTCCTTGACTTAAAATTTTTACGAGATTGAAAACTGGCCTCCGAGATGGTGACTAAAAGTTGGGTCATTAGTCCTCACCTTTTAAGAAATAATGTCTCAGCAGGCTGTATTTGAACCACTTGAGCTCAAGGAGGTGTTAACAGAGTTGTTAATTAACCCAGGTCTGGAACCTATTGTGAAGAATTCCAGAAAGCTGGAACAATAGTGAGGTACTGCTTAACCCACAGTAGGGAAGAAATGACTTTTGCTTCAATAATACAGTCAAAAACTTTCATAATAAGGATATTAAGTCAAAAAAAGAATGGCAACCTGAAACTAATGGTCAGAAATTAGGGGCGAACTTACATTGCCTTCAAAAAAACCTGCTGGAGTAGAAATGGACAGAGTTGGACAGAGTATCAGTCTTTTTGGAACAATCTCCATCTCTACACATGAATATGAATGCACAGTAAAAGAAACAGCAAAATGGCATCTCTTATATACCCAAGCCTTTGATCAGATCAAGGCTTTGCTTAAATCATCCAAGATTTCAAGAATCCACAAGGATAGAGATTTCGTGGCTTTTCTTGGTAAGCCTCTTCTAATGCTTAATTATCCACTTAGAGTTTGGAAGATCTTAAGGTGAAAATAATCTCAACTTAGTTTCACAGTAAACCTTGCTGGTCTATGGAATCAGAATACTGACTAGCATAAACAAACAGAAACAAGTAAATCAACAAAAAATCTCTCCACTTCTTGGACTAAAGTTACTAAATACTCATTTGGAGTTAGTCACTCAGTCCGGTCTGACTCTTTGCAACCCCATGGACGGTAGCTCACCAGGCTCCTCTGTCCATGGAATTCTCCAGGCAAGAACATTGGAGTGGATAGCCATTCCCCTCTCCAAGGCATCATCCCCTGAGATCTAACCATGTAATGAGAGATAAATGATGAAGATTACAAACATATGAATATAAAGTTTAGATGCTATAATAAAAACATGTAAAAATTAATTTGACTCATAGGCTAAGATGAATCTTTAAATGATAAACCATGCTCATTAGTACTTTTAAACCAGAGAGTTTATAACATGCATAATTATTGCACTTATCCATTGTACTTGGACATACATTTTAAGCAGTTTGAGTAAGTGCTTATAGTCAGTATTTCTTAGAACCAAAATAAATTTTGATTTTTCTTTTTTTACTTTATTTCTTCAATGTGGTCATGTATGGATGTGAGAGTTGGACTGTGAAGAAGGCTGAGCACCGAAGAATTGATGCTTTTGAACTGTGGTGTTGGAGAAGACTCTTGAGAGTCCCTTGGACTGCAAGGAGATCCAACCAGTCCATTCTGAAGGAGATCAGCCCTGGGATTTCTTTGGAAGGAATGATGCTCAAGCTGAAACTCCAGTACTTTGGCTACCTCATGTGAAGAGTTGACTCATTGGAAAAGACTCTGATGCTGGGAGGGATCGGGGGCAGGAGGAGAAGGGGACGACAGAGGATGAGATGGCTGGATGGCATCACTGACTCGATGGACATGAGTCTGAGTGAACTCCGGGATTTGGTGATGGACAGGGAGGCCTGGTTTGCTGCGTATCATGGGGTCGCAAAGAGTCGGACATGACTGAGCGACTGAACTGAACTGAACTGAATGGTCAAATATGATAGTTAAGAGTTTTACCTAGAAACAAGTTTATTTGCAAACCACCATAGGGTTGCAAAGAGTTTGACATAACTGAAGCAACTTAGCATGCATGTAGACATGTACCAGTAAATCACACTCTCAATTTCATTCATCAGTGTTAATGGTTCTGCAAACACCTACCACTCCCACCCAAGGTTCTCACTGCTGAACAGTCTCAGGTACTAGAAACTCTGAGCCAAAGGTTAGGAACTGCCTAGTAATGGCAGGTAGGAATTACATGAGGTGGAGTGGCAGAAGAGCCCCTATATTTTTTATTTTTGGCTGCATGTGGGATCTTAGTTCCTGGACTATGAATTGAATCCTAGACCCCTGCACTGGAGGCATGGAGTCTTAATCACTGGACCACCAGAGAAGTTCCAAAGGAAACTCCCACATTAAAGATAGGAAACCCTAGACCCTGGTAAGAGAAGATGGCACAGAAGGAAGAGGAAATAGAATGGCTGTCCATCTTCAACATCTGGATGTCTGCAGGGGACACAAACTGTGAGAAAAAGGGGTTTAATAAAGACGAGAAAGATAGAAAGAAGACCCATGAGAAACTCTCTGGTCTAACACCGCTTGAGCAGAAAAGTTTCAAGGATAGATTTTGTGTAATATTATTTCCAGGGAAAGAATAATGTCCCTTTGAGGAGTCTGGGATTAACATATACACACTAGCATATGCAAAATAAATAACCAACAAGGACCTACTGTATAGCACAAGGAACTATCTCAATGTTCTATAATAACTGTAAGGGAAAAAAATATGAAAAAGAATTATATATATATGAATCAATCTGCTGTATACCTGAAACTAACACAACATTGTAAACCAGCTATAATTTAAAAATACATTTTAAAAAATGAAGAAAAATATCCCTTTGCCTTTCAAACATCTCTCTCCTCAAGTTCATTACTATACAGACCTTATTTGGAAGTGGTAATTGCTTTAATTCTGTTGGAGAAGTAGAAGGCTTAAACTTGGATTTATTTGAGCGAATCAATAAACAGATGAAAATGTGTTTTTAGACACAGTATAAAAGATGACTACAAACTGGCATCATCTTGTCGGAAGATTCTAGACTTTCTAGGAAGATAACAAAAAGATGAGACCAGGGATGGTAAATGTAAATTGACTCTATATTTATCTGAGCCTCTACAAATAAACAGTATAGGAATTGATGATTCAAAATTTGTTACTATAGCATCCCTGAGAAAAACCAATCTATCTAGTTTTATCACAGGTTTCAGACTTGCTGGCTTACACCTGATTAATTTCTGTTAACACATTCTAGCATGGTGTATATTTGGAAGATTGTGAACAAATCTTGTGTACAAGTTCCTTGCTTAGAACTTGCAGAATATTGTTTACACATTATCTCATTTGCTGTTCACAAAAAGTCAATAGGAAAGTTAAGGAAGACATTAATTTCTTCTAATAAATCTGATTCTCTGGACTTTTACATGTATTCCTAATACTCCTCGTATCCTCAGCTGTATTCTGCAGTATTTGTCAACTAGGCATTCCTATATCTAATGCAGACTTAATTACTGTGCTCTAGGTAAAGCTGCTTCCCTTCTTCTGACTTCATACTTCCTATAATCTCCAGGAGGCTAACCCTATAAATTCTAAGAATGTAATTGGGTGTTCTGGACCAGAAACTAGTCATACTTTGTAGCACTAGTGGGATGGTGTCTTACTCATTCATGATGGGATCTATTAAAACAAAGTACTCTTGTAAAGCATCTCAATGTGTTTTCATTGAACTACTGGCTGTCTTCCAGAGTAGACCCACTCCAAGAAAGCATTCTAAAAATCTTGATTTTATTTGTAAGTAATTTTTCTCCAAATGACCTTTCAATTTTAGAGTATTCTATCCAGTGATATTAGTACTAAACAGCCCAAACAAGACAACCCAGTACAAATATTCCCAATGGTCTATTGTAGCATATTTCCCTCCATATCTTTCTGAGTACAGAGTCAAAGAAGTGACTTTCAAAATCAGGCTAGAAAGCAGTCAAAAAGGAGATATTTGCTGCTGAGTCTCATTTAAAAATCAAGGGGTTTTATCTGTGAAGCATTCTAAAATTAATTAATTAATTTCAAATGATTTTTCACCCTGGATATTAAAGCACTTTTGCTTGTATTTTTAAACACATGTATTGTTGAAAATAGTCATTTTCATCTCTTCAGATCCAAGATTTTCTTTTTATAATGTCCCCTTTGAAAAGTGAAAGTGTTAGTTGTCAGTCATTTTCAATTCTTTGCCATCCATGGAGTGTAGCCTTTCCCAATTTGGAACCAGTCTGATGCTCCATGTCTGGTTCTAACTATTGCTTCTTGACCTGCACACAGATTTCTCAGAAGGCAGGTAAGGTGGTCTGGTATTCCCATCTCTTTAAGAATTTTCCAGTTTGTTGTGATCCACACTGTCAAAGGCTTTGGAGAAGTCAATAAAGCAAAAGTAGATATTCTTCTGGAATTCTCTTGCTCTTTCTATGACCCAACAGATGTTGGCAATTTGATATCTGGTTCCTCTGATTTACTAAATCCAGCTTGAACATCTGGAAGTTCTTGGTTCAAGTATTCTTGAAGCCTAGCTTGTAGAACTTTGAGCATTACTTTGCTAGTGTGTGAGATGAGTGCAACTGTGTGGTAGGTGAACAGTCTTTGGCCTTGACATTCTTTGGGATTGGAATGAAAACTGACCTTTTCCAATCCTGTGGCTACTGCTGAGTTCTCCAAATTTGCTGGCACACTGAGTGCAGCACTTTAACAGCATCATTTTTGGGACTTGAAATAGCTCAGCTAGAATTCCATCACTGCCACTAGCTTTGTTTAGTGATGCTTCCTAAGGCCCACTTGACTTTGGACTCCAGGATATCTGGCTGTAGGTGAATGATCACACCAACATGGTTATCTAGGTCATTAAGATCTTTTTTGCATAGTTCTTCTGTGTATTCTCGCCACCTCTTCTTAATATCTTCTGCTTCTGTTAGGTCTGTACCATTTCTGTCCTTTATTGTGATCATCTTTGCATGAGATGCTCCCTTGGTATCTCTAATTTTCTTAAAGAGATCTCTAGTCTTTCCTATGTTATTGTTTTCCTCTATTTCTTTCCACTGATCATTGAGGAAGGCTTTCTTATCCTTGCTATTCTTTGGAACTCTGCATTCAAATGAGTATATATTTCCTTTTCTCTTTTGCCTTGCACGTCTTTTCTTTTCTCAGATTTCTGAGAAATCTGTATTCAGGTCAAGAAGCAACAGTTAGAACTGGGCATGGAACAACGGACTGTTACCAAACTGGGAAAGGAGTATGTCAAGGCAGTATGTCGTCACCCTGCTTATTTAACTTATATGTAGAGTATATCATGTGAAATACTGGGCTGAATGAAGCACAAGCTGGAATCAAGACTGTCGGGAGAAATATCAATAACCTCAGATATGCAGATGACACCACCGTTATGGCAGAAAGTGAAGAGGAACTGAACAGCCTCTTGATGAAAGTGAAAGAAGAGAGTGAAAAAGCTAAATTAAAAGTCAACGTTCAAAAAACTAAGATTGTGGCATCCAGTCCCATCACTTCATGGCAAATACATACAGAATCAATGGAAACAGAGACAGACTTTATTTTCTTGGGCTCCAAAATCACTGCAGATGGTGACTGCAGCCATGAAATTAAAAGATGCTTACTCCTTGGAAGAAAAGCTATAACCAACCTGGACAGCATATTAAAAAGCAGAGACATTATTTTGCCAACAAAAGTCTGTCTAGTCAAAGCTATGGTTTTTCCAGTAGTCATGTATGGATGTGAGAGTTGGACTATAAAGAAAGAATTGATGCTTTGAACTGTGGTATTGGAGAAGACTCTTGAGAGTCCCTTGAACTGCAAGGAGATCAAACCTGTCAATCCTAAAGGAGATCCGTCCTGGGTGTTCATTGGAAGGACTGATGCTGAAGCTGAAGCTCCAATGCTTTGACCACCTGATGTGAAGAACTGACTTATTTGAAAAGACCCTGATGCTGGGAAGGATTGAAGGCAGGAGGAGGAGGGGACAACAGAGGATGAGATGGTTGGATGGCATCACCGACTCAATGGACATGAGTTTGAGCAAACTCTTGGAGGTGGTGATGAACATGGAAGCCTGGCATGCTACAGTCCATGGGGTTGCAAAGAGTTGGATACAACTGAGCTACTGAACTGAACTGAACTGGACTATAGCCCGCCAGGCTATTCTGTCCATGGAATTCTCCAGGCAAGAACACTGGATTAGGTAGACAATCCCTTCTCCAGGGGAATCTTCCCAACACAAGGATTGAACCCAGGTCTCCTGCACTGCAGGCAGATTCTTTGACATTTGAGCCATCAGGGAAGCCCGTCCCCTTTACAGTATAGAAATAAAATCACATATAACATTATGTATCTACACACAGGAATTAAATAAATATAATGACTTAAACATACAAGGAGAGAGAAAACAAGAGGAATGTAAAATAAAATAATATATATTTCACTTTGGAGAATCCGAGGCATGGCCACATGTGTAATGAAGGAGGCATGTGCTTGCAGCCACATGTAGCATCACTGTGGACAGACAAGCACAAAGGCACCCTCTTATAAGTGCTCTGCGTGGCCAACGATATTTCATGAGGAGGCTTATTAGTGAACTGGGTGATTGCTTGAATTACCAAAGAATTGCCGAAAGAAGATTTTCAAGGTACTTAATGAATATTTATGGTTTCTGTAACTAAAAATACCTTAACAACATAACTTTTAACATATCTTAAGAAATAAAGATCACTTTGTCATGTTCCCACTTTAATACAATAGTTTCAAACTATCTTTCATGGAGAATATTTCTTTATTCAAATCCTATTTCATTTCTGAAGAGGTTTGAGGTCTATACTGTAAGTGACTCATTCCTATCCTTGGTAAAGACTGAATAAGTTCTTTTCATTTTTATCTAGGAATTGAATAAAATTAACAAAATGAGAACCCCAAATGGAGGCTGAAATATCTAAATGTTATAATGATGAGTTTAACAATCCAAACGTCTTTCCAAAACAAAACTTAGCCAAATGTACAATCATCATTTCAGTTTTTCCAAATGGCTGCAGTTCCCTCTCTTAGAATAAGTGAGTGAGTGAGTGAAGTCACTCAGTCGTGTCCGACTCTTTGCGACCCCATGGACTGTAGCCCACCAGGCTCCTCCATCCATGGAATTTTCTAGGCAGGAGTACTGGAGTGGGTTGCCATTTCCTTCTCCAGGGGATCTTCCCGACCCGGGGATTGAACCCAGGTCTCCCACATTGCAGGCAGACGCTTTACTGTCTGAGTCACCAGGGAATCCCTTAGAATAATGGAGTGCTCAAATCTTTGATAGTTAATTGTACAGGATTACTGTCTGGCAATCGACCAACTCCCTGGCCTGGGGGCACATCATTTTATTTAATGGTTCATCACCAAGACCTTACTAGCACAACACAGATCACTGCAGAATCATGACAAAAAGTCAGCCCATCCCATCTGGGAGAAAGAGGTTTCACTTAATAAACTACCTAGGTAAACGGTAACCAATATGAGTAGCTATTAACTCCAAGAGCAGATTAAGTAAAAAAGCAAATGGGCCAATATTTTTTTTCACCTTCACTAATAAACTTAATATATTACCTAGTTCAACATTTCTCTAAAATACAGTACTTTGCCTTCAGAATATAGAAATAACATCTACAGTGGGGCAAAACACAATATCAGATTAAAAGGATAATGACATTTAAGGTCTGAGAGCTTCACATTTTCCATCAAAATTGAACTTTTAAATTTTCCCGAAGTCAAAAACAGTCATTTTTGAAAAATATTTTGTTTTGTGGAAAATATTTAACTCACAAATCAGCACTGTACAACTGAAAATTTTATTTTTTAAATTTATCTTCAAAATATATGCCCAGATGTATTTCACATGGAAGCCTGGATGGCTCACGTTTGGGAGAAGCAGTTGTTTACCAGCCAAAACAAGAAAAGGTGCCACAGGCCTCATATCAGACTCTGTTGAGCTCAAAAGTTATAAAAATGATTAAAATGGCATTTACCTAAAAACCGACATGGATGAGAAGGACATAGTTGTCCTTACGCTTGATATCAAGACAGTAAAAATCTCATTTGTCTCTTTTTAATTTACAAATCATTTAAGCATTTTGTACCATGTTTTCCTAGCTTCCCTGGTGGCTCAGAGGGTAAAGCATCTGCCTACAATGCCAGAGACCTGGGTTTGATCCCTGGGTCAGGAAGATCCCCTGGAGAAGGAAATGGCAACCCACTTCAGCACTCTTGCCTGGAAAATCCCATGGACTGAGAAGCCTGGTAGGCCCCAGTCCATGGGGTCGCAAAGCGTCGGACATGACTGAGCGACTTCACTTCCCTTTTCTACTTGGTAATTTCTCAGTCACCTTTTAAGACTAAGACCCAAATGTGTCATCCCTCGAGTCTCCTTGAAGTCTCTGTGACCATCTCTGTACTCAGTGCTCCCAGAAAGCATTTTTCACACCCATTATCTCCACTCCAATCATCATTTCCAAACAGCTGCAGTTCCCACGTTGTGCTGTCATTTACTTGTTTAAATGTGTGTTTCTTCATCAGAACTCCATGAATGAAGGGACTACATTCCCTCCTTTGCTTCTTCAGCATTCAAGATAGTTCCTGGCACATGACAAGGGCTGAATGTATTTGTTTTAAATGAGTGATGTTTTACAGGCAAACTATGTCCCTTGACTATGATAGTAAACTTCATGAATGAAAATATCTGGGTCAGCATCTAAAATGAACTGATGTCTCTGACGCCAGTCAGAAGTCCCTGGTCCTCCATCACCTGCCGGCTAAGGGCGGTCCCTCTAGTGAACCCTCTGGCTACACAGACTCCCTTAGCCATGCACCTCAATGTTCCACCCCTGGCATCTCGTCTTTAATCTCACTTGTCTCCGGGGCTTCTCACATCCTGTCTGTTCCAAATAGAAGACACAGGCATCGTGCCTCTCCTGTGAATCAGATCTGTATTCTAAGCCAAGCTTTGCTCAGTTATCTGTATGAGCTTCAGCTAAAATGGCCCTCTGAACCAACCTTCTCATCCACAGACTAGGAGGAGACGTTAGGGCGGGGGAGGTCATGAGTGTAGAGTCAGACAGAATGGGTGCAAGCCTTTCATGCCTTTAAACACATCAAAGAGCCCTTAAGTTCATGTCCAATTTGTAAAATCACCATAACGATCTATTAATAGTTTCATCAGGTTGTGGTGAAGAGCAAACAAAAGCATCACAGATTTAGAAACTCAGAAGTGCTTAAAGACCTCTGATCTTCTGTAGAGTCCATACATCAACATAGTGACCACTGTCCCATAGTGATATTCTTTGGTATTCTTCCTGAATGCAAATCTGACTATGTCAGCCCCCTCCAAAACACACTTCCTCTTAAAAGCCTCCAATAGTTGCTCATCATGCTCAGAATAAAGCCCCCCATTAAACTCCTGGTGGATACATCTCCAGAGATTTGCCCTCTCAAATGATGTCTGACCAGCCTCAAGAAACTAGTTCCAAGTCCCCAGTTACCCCCGTTCTCTCATGGCTGCACATATACTAACTCTTTTCCCTGACACCCACTCCCCAACCCCCGTATTTCTGCATACCTCTTTCATAACTCTTGCCACGCTGTATTGCAATTTTTTTTTGAGGGGAGGCTCTGGCTTCCACTTCAGACTGTGAGAACAGAGGTGGTTGTGTATGCTGTTGTATCGTTGGTGCCCAGACTGTTGCCTCTTGTGTGTAATGTCATTGAATAAGGTTTGCAGGAGGGATAAATTACTGCCTGGAAACCCCTGCTTGACAGCTCTTCATGTTCCTGAGTTAAGAGTTGGCCATAATGTGTATTGATTAAGTATGGTTATCTCATGGTAAATTCCTTCATCATTATTGAAAAAATAAGCCAAGCTGTGGCCAATTAAGTAAATGCAGAGGAAAATATGATATTAATTTGGGGATATATAATAGACATAATAACCATTTTTTTTAAATTTGGCAATTTATACCCTGCCTCTTTTCATAAAGGATACAAGAAAGCATATTTGTTGAATGAAAAAAAGAAAAGGAGATCAGAAATAAGCATGCAGTGAGGACCTATACAGTTGCTATAGCTGAACAGTAAATCTGAATCTGGGCTTCCTGGAAGCAAAACAGCATTCATAGTAATATATACTCCAGTTTTGACATGGCAAGTAAGAGGGTGGAGATAGCATAAAGGAATGGTTTGAAATGGTTTGAAATGCAAGCAATTTAACCATTTAAAAAATGTTAATAGATGTTATAATGATATGCATGCATGGAATTAAAATGAACACAAATTAAGAATAAATATTTTTGTAAGGCACCTATTTTTAGAAATTTTATTAATAATCAACAAAAGCTACATTGTTGCATCTGCCATGTAGGAGCCTCTCTCTACCCACCCACCCATTCCAATTCCAATCCTGGCCCTTACTGGTTTTTGCTCCTGAAATCAGAATAATAACCTAGTAATGAAACGTGGGTTGAGCAGAGGTGGAAATATGTGATGCTTTACATTTTGAGAAGTGAAATCATTCAAGAGTTGGGTGGGGGAGATACTATACAAATTACTCTATAATATAAAATAATAATTTATGATTTAAATGAAGAACATTAAATTCTCATGGATCTCAGGCTGTTCATTAAGACAAATAAAATAAGTAAAAGAAGGATGACATCCTTCCACATTGGCCTTCAAAGAAACAATGCCATGACTGCATATTAAGACAATCAAACCTAAATGAACATACACCAAGAAAGTAAAATTCTTCTTTGAAATGATTTGACAGTAATACCCTTTCTAGCAGCCTAACTTAATCTTGATAATGACACCGAACTCAAAGAAGTAAACTGATGGAAATAACATTAGGGTGTGGCCTCTGAAGGCTGGAAAAGTGCTGTGAGGTCAAGTGACAGAGAGAAGAGAATGAGCTGTGCCCCACCTGTTGTTGTTCAGTCACTAAGTCATGTCCAACTCTTTGCAACCCCATGGACTGCAACATGCCAGGCTTCCCTGTCCTTCAACAACTCCCGGAGCTTGCTCAGATTTATGTCTATTGAGTTGGTGACGCTATCAAACCATCTCATCCTCTGCCACCCCCTTCTTCTTTTGACTTCAGTCTTTCCCAGCATCAGGGTCTTTTCCACTACTAGCCCACAAAAGAGAGATTATTAATAATGCGAAGCTTAACCTCAGACTCTCTAGGGTCCAGTTTATCTATGCAATAAATGACACTTGCTCAAAGACTCACCAAAGGTGCAACGGCTCTTTACTGACGATTAAAAGCAAACTTAACTAATAACCAGTAACAACAGACTATTTCTACATACTTTCCTTCAAGCAGTCTGTATAATGCTTTGTGTTACTTAATAGAATGCTAAACAAATGCACAAATACTAGGTTTAACTTTCAATAAATAAGTTTGCATGTAATCCATTTTGTAACATGTATTGAGTATAACGTTTAACCAAGATTTTATATTCTCTATGGCAGTCTGCTCTTCTTTATAACCCATGTTAATGAAGATTTGACTGAAAGTCAAAAGGGGGAAAGCAATATGAGTTTCTCAGGAAAAGGAAAATATGTCCTAATACTTAGCTCTAAAAAGGTAGAAATAATTAAAGACTAATGATTCATATAGGTAACAACTAAAACACCCCTGAATAAAAACACCCCATAATTAAATTACAAGCAAGCAAAAAAAAAAAAAAACTGGGAAAATATTTACAACATATACTATAAAGGGCTAGT
The DNA here is from genome assembly GCF_002263795.3 of Bos taurus. Classification (NCBI taxonomy): domain Eukaryota; kingdom Metazoa; phylum Chordata; class Mammalia; order Artiodactyla; family Bovidae; genus Bos; species Bos taurus. Next base: position 39,929,048 of record NC_037341.1, on the reverse strand, counting down.
ATTCTTAATATACAAAGAGCTCTAAAACATCAATAAGGAAAAAAAAAAACAAAAACCTGAACACCTAAATGAAAAAGTGTGCAAAGTATATAAGCATACAATTCACTAAAGAATATACAGAAAATCTGACCTCACTATTATTAAAAGTAAAATAGCAATAATATCTTCATTTATTATTAGGAAATTTTTAAAAGAATAATAACCCACAACTGTTGGTTAGGGTATGAACATTCTCCAAAATTGCTTGTGCAATATTAATAGACCCATCCTACCTGGAGGGCAATTTGGAAATATGTGTTTAAAAATGCATGCCATATAATGAAGCAATTCTCATCCCAGAAGTTTATCATAAAATAATCAGGAAAGTATGTAAAGAAATATAAACAAGTATGTCCCTAAGACTAACTGTTCACATTTGCTAAATGGCTAAATCCTAATGGCATTTTACTGATGCAAAAATAAATGACTTATGTAGGTGAAATAATTTTTCAAAGATACAATGAGCACAGCCAAAAATCAATAACAATATATCAAAAATTCAAAGCCTTAACCACCAACTTATGGAAAGATGTTTTTTACTTTTTTTTTTTTTTGACTAAAAAATGTGCTAGATAGAAACAGAAACTAGCAGTGACGAGGGCAAAGAACTGAAGATCCAGAGACATAAAGAGGAACAAGAAACAAATAAGACAGACAAAAACGAAGAAAGACAGAGAGCTAGAAAACAAAAAACATAGGTGGAAAGAGACAGGACATGACTGAGAGAAGCAGCACATTTTGCAATTATTAATAGTGTATCTTATTTTTCTTTTGGCTATCTGTTTCTTATTAGTTTTTGAAACAAGTATTACTAAGTAAGACAAACATTTTTAAGAAGAAGTGAACTGCTAATGGAGGCAGGAACATAGAGTTATCTAATTGGGAATATGCCTGGTAGCACGACTAAAGCAAATAGATTAGAAGGATTCACAAGGTTGAGTCTTACACCAAAGGCAGAGGGTAACATTCCAAACCGTAAACCAGGTAAGGGAGAACAGGATCAAAGATAAAAGAAACTGATAGTCCACCGTAATTCCGAAGAAGGCCCCAAGTGTGCTCAACTCTATGTTGTTAATATGGGGACACACACATAGTTTATGTCAATACAGAAGGAAAAGACCAATATCATTCTTAATGGAATCTATAGCCCCTGTTTGCAACCCTAAAGAATGTACATGTGGGCATGTAATCACTCACATGCACATGTGTGTATGCACATACATACCACACGAAAATGAAAATGAACCCAGAAACCCTTTCAAGTGGCTAAGACAATGCTAAACAGAGAAGCACTAACAGCGGTAGATCAACCATGTTAATTTAGGATGCAAAGAATTATACATGTTGCTGCAGAGGCTTCACTTTCTTAGATTACACTGCCTAAGGTTTGCAGCTAAAGTAAGGTAAAAAACTGTTTCTGCCAAAATTGTCTGAAACACATATTTTTAAACAGCAAAAGATGAAAAATATATGTGCTCCTATACACAGTGTTTTCCATTCTTTTAAGTCATTGCCAAATTTTTTTAAAACCATAATCTAGAGCCCTACTAAATATGACTAAATATTTATGAATGAACCAACATCTTTCTTTCACTTGTCTTCATGAAGGTAATTGAAAATTCTGAATAACACTGTCAAATCTCTAAGCTTCACAGAAATTTCCCCAAATTGATTCTGAATGTCCAGAAAGGATTGCAGGGGAGGCTGGAATCAGTTTGAACATCCGTTTCTTAAGAATTAGTTTCTCTCTAAGGACTTCCCTAGCGGTCCAGTGGTTAAGACTTGACCTTCCAATACAGGGGAAGTGGGTTCAAACCCTGATTGAGAGCTAAGATCCCACATGCCTCACCGCCAAAAAGTCAAAACATAAATCAGAAGCAATAATGTAACAAATTCAATGAGGGTACTTTAGAAATGGTCCACATCAAAAAAAAAAAAAACACACACACAAAAAAAGAAAAAAAAGAATTCGTTTGTTTCCAGTAATAATTATCTGTTCTTATACCTGGGTGGTCCATATGCGTAAGATCCATACTGTTAACAACCACCTTAGGTTACCCATCACTTGTAACGACCACTCCTGATGAACTCAGTTCTCTAAGCGCTCATCATCAGAGATAGAGCAGTATGTTAGAAATGCAAAAAAAATTAAGACTTTATTTCTTAAGTCAATATTCTGACCTGTATGAAGCATAAAGAGAATATATTATACATAAACACACAAAAACACCAAAGACACAAATTTATGGCCAAAGTGTTCACCTAACAGCAGGTGGCAAGTTACAGTTTTATCTTGCCTTCTTTCCCACCTACTTCTGCTAAAATTAGTTCCAAAGCTTCTGCTAAAAGCCAGGTAAGAAAGCAGATAGTTTTCGTATGGTTTAACTGAACCTATACCAGAGACGGAAATAAAGATGGCAAATAGGTTTCAATCTACCTGTCCCTTCTAATCAACTGGTAAGCATTGCCAAGAACACTGTGTCAAGGATGATTCTGGGTGGCTGATGTCTTCTGTATAAACTCAAGGGAGATAGTAGAGAATACCATTTGATTCTATTCTTTTCTTTTATGTCTAATATATTATACTTCCACTCATAATTGGGCTTATTGTCAAAGCTCATCCTATTTTCATGTAAATATAAAACAACTAGATAGGTCAGATTTTTGGGGCAAATATTAATTAACATAGACATTAGTTAGGTTGAGATGCCCTCTCAGCAACACGTGATAGATGGAAAGATTTAACAAGATAGTGAACAGAGATGAGAATATACATTGCCTCCCATGCATGTGAGTCAGAAGAACAGATCTGCTGTGAATCCCAAGGGCCTCTAAGAAACATTGCAAAGAAGAAACCAGAAATCCCATATTTAAGCTTCATGTAGAAAATTGATGATATGGAGAAAAAGTGCATAGGCCTACAAATCAATACAAACTGGTTACCCCTTCTTGTTATAGTTTGGGTCTTATCAGCTTCTGTGCTATTAAAAAATTGTGAGAAAAATTATTTTAAAAGATCACAAACATTTCACTGTCTGAAATACTATGCATTATTTTGTTATTTTTATCATTTATCTTCAAAATAATGTTTTGAAAGGTTTAGATGAGTGCTTATAGTAAAGGACTGAAAAGGCAACATTTAGATTCTGATTTGAACCTCAGCTCTGCCACTGATTTTTTTTCATTCACTACTTTTTATATTTGACAAAGACTTGTTAATTACTATATGTAATGGGAAAACACAACAAATCAAAATAGTTCACAGAATTTGCGATAGGAAATAGAGCAGGAAATTAAAAAGTGGAAAATATTACAAGGATGCATTTTAGAAGCAGAAAGACAAGAGTGAACGCAGCTAGCAACTGAATTTCTTCATATATACTGTACATCCTGCTTCTTTGCATAGTTATTTCAAGGCTACAAGATCACATAGAATTTCTTTTTACTGTAAATACACTAATTTACTTCTTTTCCCATTAAGGCTGAAAAGAACTTAAGTCCAGGTTACGTCCCTTTGGTGTCAAATTTTTCATTTCAATCATCCAACTGCATTGTTAAGCATTCACAAAACAAATATGTCTTTACATAAAGTCAATATGGTTTTAGAGCATCCCTCCTAGACATAAATGCAGAAATTCTCCTTGAACTGTAGACATCCTCAGGGAAAGCTTTCTGATAACCACAAGCGTCCAAGACCCTAATCTTGGTTAATCACTAACAGGTTAGCATCTCTGAAAACAGCACAGCCTAAGAGCAGAAGAATGTGTGGTCTGGTTCTCATAGAATTTTAAACCTAGGACAAAACATAGGGATTTAGAAGGTTATTTTTTAAAAATCTGAATTAATAACACATTATCAGTTTGGTACGAAAATATGAACAGCAATTATCAAGCTTCCAGATATGCAATATAGCTCAGAAATAGGATGTGCTTGCTACTGATTCTGTAGAGAAAGAATATAGAATTTTTAGCACAAGCAACCTTTTGCAATATAATTAATAAATAATCTATCAAAACATCTTAAAGCACTGCAAAATCTTACACTATTTTATTTGTACTGAATTATCAATTAGCTCAATAAATCCTATTCTATCCTTAAAGTACCAATAATAAGATATACAACATGTATTGAGTAAAAATGGAAAATAATTGTATAGCATAACATTTATATCATAATGCACTTTATTTCATTTATCTACATTAAAGGCATTGTAAAAATTCAAAATTGGCTTCTCTCTGCTCTCAGTTCTAAGATTTTGGGCTGAAGAAATGACTAGCCCAGGAACTTCTACCAAGTTCATAAAGAATCATGACTTTTCCATTCTCTTCATTATAGATGAATAGGTAACTAGTCAACTAACCGAAAATTCTGGGCACAGAATGCCACCTAAAGCATCTCACCAAGAAAAATGGCCCTAAAGTAATGAGGACTGATAGAGATCATTCTTTGAAGGAAACTTTAAGAGCTTTGGACCTTGGACGAGCCACTTGGTTCTACACAGAATGGCGCTACTCACCTAGAAACTGAAAAACAATCCACTAGGCAAGATCAGTTACAGAAAAAACACATTTTCTGCTAGACAATTGGATCAGAAGACTTCAAACTAGCACTTTATGAAATATCTATATTAAATTGAAGAAAACCATAAGTAACAAAAAATGTCACGTCACATACAGATGGTTAAAAGTCTAAACTGAATAGCCATGGGAGACAATAGTCCAGAATTGAATTGAGTAGACATGGCATCAATTTTAAAGAAAGCCTGAAACTCTTGAATTTAGCTGTTCATTCCAAAGTCTTCCTTTAAGTACTGTTCATTTTGCTAAGTTTTTTTCACCTAGATTATAACAGAAGACAGCAATCTGTCAGGTTTAACTCACAATACAGATGTGAAGTATTATTATTTTATTGATTAATAATTGATCATTCTAGTCAACATAAATTAATTTAGGTTTGGATTTCTAATAAAAAATGTTTACATGAACGAAGAAATAGATTAAAACTTTAAACAAGGTGGCAACAATCATATAAAGTAGGCAGGAGAAAAAAGAAATAGTTAAGTGGAAAGACTGATTTAGAGGCTTTTAGTATGGTCTAAGTTTGAGGTAATAAGTAAATTAAAAAAAAATAAGACAAGACATAACTAAGAAAAGATGCTAAGTACAAAATTGCAAAGTTTGGCAGTTGGTTGGGTGGAAACACATGATAGGAGTAAAAAGAAAATTTCAGAGTTCAGCAAGAGGAAGAGTAGACATTCCACGAACAAAACATGAGACAGCAGGAGTAGCTGGTTGAATAGCAAAAAAAACTAAAGAGCACGTGGACATCTGTAAGGAAATGTAACCTAGAATTCAAAAGCGTGCTTACATAACAGAGAAGGATTCATAGATTACAAACGTCCTGTGAATAGATAAGATGATAAAAAGTTTAAAAATTACAGTAAGACCATTGATGGAATTTTGAGAAAAAGTGATGTTTGAAAGTGATGGAAGGAACTTTATTCATTCTTTCAGTTTCTATGACTGTGTTAAGTATCATCTAAGTACTGAAAACTTAAAAGCTAAGAAAGAGAGGCGTGATGGATATTTGAAGACCAAAAGAACCATGTTTTCCTTTGTAATACTTAAAAGTATATATTCTTCCTGCAAATATCTCTTGAGAACCAACTCCTTGAAAGGAATTTACCAAATGCTAAAAAACTGTTATTCTTGGTTTCAGAAGCTACCATAATATAGTAATCACTTTTCCTTGGAAAATACAGTGAATTACAAAACAAATGAAAAATCTACAAGTACCGAATTCAGTGCATGTGTGAAGTTCTGACAAGACTGTTAAACAATAAAGGTCAAGGGTTTTGTTATAAACCATGCCATAATTAGGTGAAATCACTATTGTTGTGTAAACAGAGTCCACTCACAGTTAACTGAAAGTCCATTGGTCAAGTTCAGGGCCATTTAGTGAGATGACACTCAAGCAGAGTCCATCAGTTGGGGTGAAATGATTAAGGCAACAACTGCCTCCCTTTTTGACACTGAATTCTGCTGGTCTCCTGAATGGTTGTGTAGTCTTCATTTCCCTCTCAAACTTACATTATCACATTTTACAGTAAAGATCCTTTCATTTTCTAGCATGACTAGAAAAACATTATTCCTAGACATGTAAGAAAATAATTTTAAAAACTGGTATTTATTTTACATAGTTTGAACAGAAAAAAACAGAGAATGTGTTATTCAAAACAGAATGGTCCAGAGCTTACTTTTTCTTTTTTAAGCAAAAAGTGAATGAAACCTTTCATATCAAAAGAATGAAATTTTGAAAATGATAATTGAGGGTGGATCCTGCTTTCATTTTCTGCTTAGAATTTCTGTCATAAAAGCAGAAAAAAGAGGTCTACTTTTTAAAACAATTTATACATCAAATAACATTACTTAGATTGATTGCAGGCAGGTTAAAAAATTCTGTGAGAAGTGACACCTTACAAAGACATGTTACCAGAAATTGCCGCCTCATCTAAAGAAATAAATGTTTAATGCTGAACACTAGCAATGCTGTACTTTACCTATTGTCAGAGGCTCCTACTCACTTTAACGCTCAGATCAGGCCACTACATTAAATGAAACTTCCTTATTAAAAAAAAAATGCCCTATATAATTCAACGTTCTTTGAGTACTATGTTATCCCAAAGCTGCAAAAAACTATTACTACTTTAATCATTAAGAAAACTTTCTCTTATCTATACACCATGCCTTTCACCAAAGTCATAAGCTTGTCCATGCATATTACTGAAGTCTTATTATCAAATGCTCTAATTAACTCAAATGGTCTTTAACACTGACTCTGCTATGGACTCCAAAATGTACACTGACGTTACCATCATTAAGGAAAAAAGTTAAGATTTAAATGTATATCTATCTACCCCTTAGAATATTTTATGTAGCAAAATTCAGAAACTGACTTTTCAACCTTCTCTTTTATTCCAGGGCCTTAAAAGGAGAAAAAAAATTAAGAAAGAAATACAGCAGCCTACCCGACAAAATGCCACTATTCAGTATGTCAACACAAATCTCCCATTTGTAATCAATCACCCAAGAAAAGAAAAGAAAAACTATAGTTACACATTTTATGTGTAGCAACAATTTCATTTTATGGACATTTGCATGTACATTTGCAAACTGTGGCCCTTACTATGAGCAAGGAGAGAAAAATCTTTCAACTAATGTTCATTTTTTCCCAATCTCATCAAAAGTCAAGTGTTTCCAGGACTTCCCCAGGGGTCTAGTGTTTAAGAATCTGCCTTGCAATGCAGGGGACACAGGTTCCATCCCTGGTAGGTGAACTAATGTCCCGCATGTCCTGGAGCAACCAAGCCTGCGCTGCAACTGCTACAGCCCGAGAGCCACAGTGAAAGATCCTGCAGAACGCAACAAACATCCTTCGAGCCACAACACCCAAGGCAGCCAAACACATAAGTAATTTCTTCTTTTTTTTGAAGTGTTTCCAAGAAAGGAGAGTCACAGACCATTCCAATCTCTGTTGAAGGAACATGGGTCTGACAGTGGACTCGGTGCCCCAGCAGAGCTAACTTTGCAGCTGAGCCTTAAACGATGAATATTATGTTTCTTAAGGGAAGATGAAAGAGCATTTCAGACTAAAGGGACAGTCTGTGTAGGAGCACCATGGCTGAAAGTCCACACCCTGATGTGGAGATGGCCCATACTCCAGGGTGGAGTGAGCAAGGATTCCTGGACTGACTTGGCATCAGAAAGAGAGTATTTTCCCCAAATCAGATTTCTAGGCTCTTATCTAGAAATAGGAACTCCAGAGTAGAGCTTGAGCATCTATTTTAAAAACGCTTTAGAAAAGTACAGGACACAGAGTGAGTCTTATCACTGGAGTAAGCCTTAGGTGGCATATACATCATTAGACAGGACTACACACTTTCAGTAGATGCTTTGCCAACAGCAAAGAAACTTACAGAAAGTGTGGCACGAATTGCTTTTGTTGTCATCATCACTGCTTTTTTAATGGCCAAGCAAAGCCAGAGAAAGGGCATGGGTACTCACATTTATACTCCTTAAACAATGCAGGAGTTAAAATATATTCAGCCACCAAATTTTAATAAAAAGTCTGAGTCTTTCATCCAACCAACAGTAATGGGGTTTCACTTCATGGACTACCAGGCTCAACTGTCTGTCTAACATTCCAGAATGACACTGATGCATCATAATAGGCGTGGCCTTTAGAAGACACTAAAATAATGAGGGGCTTCCCTGGTGGCTCAGAGGAAAAGAATCTATATGCCAATGCAGAAAATGTGAGTTCAATCTCTGGGTTGGGAAGATCCTGCGGAGAAGGAAATGCAACCCACTTCAGTATTCTTGTCTGGAGAATCCCATGGACAGAGGATACAGTTATGGCATTGCTCTTAAGAGTCCCTTGGACTGCAACAAGATCAAACCAGTCAATTCCAAGGAAATAAACCCTGAATATTCGTTAGAAGGACTGCTGCTGAAGGTCCAAACTTTGGCTACCTGATGAGAAGAGCCAACTCCCTGGAAAAGACCCTGATGCTGGGAAAGAGTGAAGGTAAAAGGAGAAGGGGGCAGCAGAGGATGAGATGGTTAGATAGCAACAACTCAATGGACATGAGTTTGAGAAAACTCCATGAGATAGAGAAGGACAGAGGAGACTGGCATATAAGAGTCCACGGTGTCACAAAGAGTTGGACACGACTTAGTGACTAAAAAACAAGAAAATACTGAGTCTCTAGATTTACCAGTTCCTTAATACAACTGATCATTACTGAAAGCATTTGCATACAGCTATGTTGACAGTGTATTAATAGCCAATGACACATTGCTAATGCCTGCGGAGACTCCTTCTTCTTTAATATTTCTTACTCAGCACTATTTATTAAAAACATTCTAGATAAACAGTTAAGATGAACTATGACTTAAGTTCCTTCATCAGGTTTCATCTGATCTGCACAGATTCTTACCCCAGGACTCATAGTTGGGAATTTTAAAGCAGTTTAGAATTTCTGCACAAAAATATGAATTAATTTGGTTGGTCACCACTGAATTTTATGTGTTCCAAAAAATACACCTGACTTAAAATGGCATTCATAGGTGGCAGTCATGTTAATGCAAAGTAGAAACATCTTAGTAGACACCAGAGACAGACCAGGCTCACAGAGAAGTCTATCTGGCCTACGTGTGCCATGCAATCTGCAGCCTGATGTTTGGATATGCAGCATAGATTTTCGTCATGGTAACTTATCAGGTTCTCCCTCTAGAAATTCAGAGAAGGATAGAACCCCATTATGGATGCAAAACACCACCCCATCTCCAAGATTCAATCTAAAAACTTAAAATTGGTGACCACTAGCAGCAAGCTCCATGTTTTATTTTCTTTCAACTTCCTGTCTTGTGCATCTCCTTTTTCCTATATTGTGGCATTGCACGTACAAGCAGGAAAAACAAAAGATGTAAACTGTTTAAATGGGAATAAGGTAAAAGATCAGAAAATGCCAATTCTTACTTAAGTCTTTAAAGAAATACCCTTCCTTGTAAAGGGTGTGCATGGGTGTGTGCTTGTGTGTGTTTTCTCACGAGCTAGTCTTCAAGAATTGTCAGACACATGGAATGGGAAAAGGAAATGGCTCGTAAGATGTCAGGCGGTAACATGCCTCAGGAGGTCAAGCTGGGTTGCCTGACAAGGGCCTTTTGGTCACTGCCAGATCCGATTTACCAGGTCGCTATTGATGGCCACACTGAAGAGGCCTGAAGGAAGTGGAGACTATTAAATCACTTGTTTACCTCAAGTGAGCACCAGTGGTACTCAGTCAATGATTTTATTGATCCACAATACTGTTCAATTAAGTGTGTTTATTTTGATTCTGAGATTAACATGCATTTGCAGAAAGAACACTCACAGTAGAATAAAGTCTAAAATTATCCCTTCTGCTCCCTCACTTCTTCCTTGTGTCATTTTGACTTAATGGTTTATGCATTAAATGAATAGATATGATCATGTTTAAGGGTAGAGTTGAGGGCAGCTCTCAGACCTTCTGAGATTTCACTTCCTCAGTGTAGTCAGTGAAGAGAACAGAGCAGGAGTTAGAAATTAAGCTTAAGGGGTGGGTCCCTCCCAGACAACAGGTAAAGATCTGGTTGCATGGCTGTTGAGAAAAGAGACAAGATCTATTTTGCTGCCAAAACATCATGATTCAAATAGCTAAATCAACAGGCTAAAAAAAAGAAAAAAATGAAAGCAGAGTATATTTAGTCAAACCAGGGAGGAAAGCCGTAACTCCAAGAGTGTCGTGGTGAGAATTTGGTGTGGCTTGTTCACATCACCCAGTGACTGTACCAATAACATCCAGATGCCTGCCCCTTTTTCTACCAGCTCCTAACATACACCATCTTCATTCTCTGCTTATTCCTCTTGTATAGTCTCAGTTACCTCCTTGGGACAAATATTCTGGGCCTATTTATATGGAAGAAACTTTAACTGTAATGCACTGTGCCTGACTCGATCTAGCATTCATTCCCACATAATACAACTGAAGAAGATAATATTTCCGAGATTCTATCAATAACTTTGATGTCATTGGAAGAAGGTTGGACAATATGACCAAATTACAAAGGCTGCAGTTTTCACAAACTATTCTGCTCTTGTCTTCATTAGAAGTGAAGCTGAGAACATGGTCATTTCTGAAATAAGAGAAATGAAAGAAAGCCTTGCCTCTTGTCCCCAAAATAAGTCCATCTGACATAACTGCCTTTTAGAAAGAATGATATAAGGAACAGGAAGCTCTAGAAATAAAAATTTTCTGATTACTTTAAAGTGTCTCCATTTCTATTTATACTGCAAAGCCCTTCCAGATTGCTTACATTGTCCAGAATGCTACTGCCAGGGCACCTGTCATTGTCCTTACCCCCACATATGAACTTGCTTTGTTTTCTACCACCAAGGACATACTTATATCTTCTGAATCTTGGCCTACAAAAGTACAAATTGAATAACTCATTCCAGTTGTCTGTTTGGTTCATGAGATTTTATATTTGGAAATACTGATGGAGAGTGGGTTTGCCAGGTGGTGCTTGTGGTAAAGAACCCACTTGCCAACGAAGGAGATGTAAAAGACGTGAGTTCGATACCTGTCTCGGGTAGATCCTCTAGAGGAGGGCCTGCAACCCACTCCAGTATTCTTGCCTGGAGAATCCCATGGACAGTGGAGCCTGGCAGGCTACGGTCCAGAGTGTCGCAAAAAGTAGGACATGACTGAAGCAACTTAGCACGTACGCACGTAATGATGCAGAGCAAAAAATATTATAGAATCTGGACTTGACCTGGCTCTTGGCCACTGAAATGTGGTCTTCACACCTTTTGCCTGAGTTGATATTGAGAAGTAGGGGTTTCAAGTTAGGATTTCTCTGTTTACTCTTATTTCTCCCCCAATGGAGCCACAGTTTTAAAGTCGGCAAATTTCACAGAATTTAAACACATAGATCTCATTCATGGAAACACAGCCACCTCTCTCTGGCATCTCTTCATGGCCCAATTTCCCTAGAGGGTGATTTATATTCCACTTCTGGAATTCCATGCACGTTTGGTTTTACTGCACACTCCTCTCTTGGAAATTTCATCCACCCTCATTATTCTACCTATGAATTCAACGGATATGATTTTCAAATCTACATTGGCAATCCCTGATCTCTACTGTATTACTTCTTCTCCCTGATGTCCTATAAAAAACTCAAATACAAGTGTATTAAAAATTTTACTCAGCACCCTTTTTCTTTCAAGTAATTCCCCTCTTCTATTATCAACTTCTGACACAAACATCCTCTACCACCGTGTTTCACAAACAGCTTAGTCACCTGTGAGTCTTCTACTTTCTTTATGCTTACCACTCTGCTAAGCAGCTTTCAAGTTCTGTCAATTCTATTTAGGAAAAATCCTTTAAACACTTACTTCAAGATTCTACATTTACTTTACTTTAGTAAAAAGTAATGATTTGCCTTATTTCCCTAGAGTAATAAGGGTTTATGTCCTTGATATTTGGGCTTCCCAGGTGGCGCTAGTGGTAATACAAACCTGCCTGCCAACGCAGGAGACATAAGAGACCCAGGTTTGATCCCTAAGTCAGGAGATCCCCTGGAGGAGGACATGGCAACCCACTCCAGTATTCTTGCCTGGAGAATCCCATGGACAGGGGAGCACTGGGCTACAGTCCATGGAATCGCATAGAGTCGGACACGACTGAAGCAACTTACTTAGCACACGCACATGTCCTTAATACTAATATCTTCCCCAACCAATCCATCTTACACTGTTCCTTTCTTTCCTCTTTTCTCTCTGACTTCTTTCCCTCTTTCCTTTCCTTTCTTCCTTTCTCCTTTTTAAAAATATTATTTATTTATTTAATTGTATTTAGCTGCACTTGACCTGCCTCTTAAGAAACCTATACACAGGTCAGGAAGCAACAGTTAGAACTGGACATGGAACAACAGACTGGTTCCAAATAGGAAAAGGAGTATGTCAAGGCTGTATATTGTCACCCTGCTTATTTAACTTATATGCAGAGTACATCATGAGAAACACTGGGTGGGCTGGAAGAAGCACAAGCTGGAATCAAGATTGCCGGGAGAAATATCAATAACCTCAGCTATCCAGATGACACCACCCTTATGGAAGAAAGTGAAGAGGAAGGAACTAAAAAGCCTATTGATGAAAGTGAAAGAGGAGAGTGAAAAACTTGGCTTAAAGCTCAACATTCAGAAAACTAAGATCATGGCATCTGGTCCCATCACTTCATGGCAAATAGATGGGGAAACAGTGGAAACAGTGTCAGACTTTATTTTTGGGGGCTCCAAAATCACTGCAGATGGTGATTGCAGCCATGAAATTAAAAGACATTTACTCCTTGGAAGGAAAGTTATGACCAACGTAGATAGCATATTCAAAAGCAGAGACATTACTTTGCCAACAAAGGTCCTTCTAGTCAAGGCTATGGTTTTTCCATTGGTCATGTATGGGTGTGAAAGTTGGACTGTGAAGAAAGCTGAGCGCTAAAGAATTGATGGTTTTGAACTGTGGTGTTGGAGAAGACTCTTGAGAGTCCCTTGGACTGCAATGAGATCCAACCAGTCTATCCTAAAGGAGATCAGTCCTGGGTGTTCATAAGAAGGACTGATGCTAAAGCTGAAACTCTAATACTCTGGCCACCTCATGCAAAGAGTTGACTCACTGGAAAAGACCCTGATGCTGGGAGGGATTGGGGGCAGGAGGAGAAGGGGACGACAGAGGATGAGATGGCTGGATGGCATCACTGACACGATGGACGTGAGTCTGAGTGAACTCCAGGAGTTGGTGATGGACAGGGAGGCCTGGCGTGCTGCGATTCATGGGGTCGCAAAGAGTCGGACACGACTGAGCGACTGAACTGAACTGAGCTGCACTGGGTCTTAGTTGGGCTTCCCAGGTGGCTTAGTGGTAAAGAATCTACCAGCCAACGCAGGAGATGTAAGTTCAATTCCTGGGTCAGGAAGATCCCTTAGAGTAGGAAATGACAACCCATTCCAGTACTCTTGCCTGGAAAATTCTATGAACAGAGGAGCCTGGCAAGCTAAAGTCCATGGGGTCACAAAAGAATCAGACATGACTTAGCGAGTAAACAACAATGGTGGTAATGCTGAGGCACACAAGATCTTTACTTGTGGCTCGTGGGATCTAGTTCCCTGACCAGAGATGGAACCCAGGCTCCCTGCATCAGGAGCGAGGAGTTAGCTCTTGGACCACCAGGAAAGCCTGTTTCTCTCTCCTTTTTTACCTACTTCCTTTTTAGTTTCTATAACATTAATATGCATGTTCAATGTGCCAGACACAGGAATACAATGCCAAATAAAACACACAGGATCCTTTGCATCAGAGGCCTACTAGACGAAGCTCTCTTACTCACATATTCACCATCCAGATAACTTTTTCCTATCCAAAACTAAGAGAAATCTCCCAAACAAATTCTGAGAAAAGGTCTAACTACTTACCTCAAATTCAGCAATTCCCTTCCAATACCATTACATTTCAAAATTAATCGAATCTTAACTAATTTTTGAGATTTAACTATTTCATTGTTGTAATACAAGTAGTTTTAGATTGAACCTTATAAATCCATTTTGTTTCAAAAGAGAAGGGAAAGAAAATCACATTTAATAATTTTAGAACCTGAATTTTTTCTCAAGTAAAGGTCAGAAGCTATAAATATAAGAGACACTAAATTCCTATCACTTATGAAAGATAATAAACTCAAAATATTAACTTTTAAATTGTTTTTCTCCTGAGCATTTCATTTAACCATGATTGGCAAGAATGTCTATAAGAAAATGAAATTACTATTGCTCTGGTAGCTAGCATTCCTCTTCCTGGTTACCTCCATCTTGGCATGTGTCAATCATACAAATCTTCTAGGGTTCAGCTCAAAAATCATTTCCATAATGCCTTTCCAGATAACTTGAGTGGAAAGAATTCCCTGTTCTCTAGCTTGCCCCACTAAATTTCCCCATTTCAGTTATATAATTACTGTATTTTTTTAAAAAATCACAGACTTTTAGGCAAACTTAAGAATGGATACATTCAATGGGTACATTGAAAGAAATTCTGTTTTTTGACTTCTAGGTAATATGCCAGAGTAACCATGAGGCTGTTATATTATGATCTCCTCCAAGAAATGTTATCACAGTTTATAGTTCTTTTCTTGGTATTCCCAAGGCACAAGATGAATAGAAAGAGACAAAAATCAATGCTGAAGGAAAATAGCTTCTAAATTTTTGAAATTTAAGATGTACCTGAGGGGACTTCCCTGGTGGTCTAGTGGTAAGAATCTGCCTTGCAATGTAGAGGATGTGCGTTCAATCCCTGGTCCAAGAACTAAAATCCCACATGCCAGGGAGCAAATGAGCCTGTGTGCCATAGCTAGTGAGCCTATGCAACACAACTAGAGAGACCAAGGGCCACAAGGAAAGATTCCACATGACAGAAGGAGGATCCCACGTGTCACAACTGCCACCCGATGCAGCAAAATAAATAAATTAAAACAAAAAAGATGGACCTGGAAAAAAAAAGTATAATCAAATCTAACAGGACAGATCCTATTGCCTATGACAGAGTGAAATGGTCTTGAGAGCCTATACTTTAGTCTCTGCTGATCTAAAGATTCAGACTGAGGAAGACCTTCCTAAATCATGATCTCTGTACGAACTGCCTTACGTGGTTCTATAAGAATTTGGTTATAAGAGAAATAAATCTTGTTCTGCTGATCCCCTTGGATTTTTATTTAAGAAATATGGATAAACTGTGACTATTAGCAATTAAGTCAATCAGTGGTTTTGTTCAATGACTACATTTGGAAAGCATATTTCTGAAGTTATAAAGATCCTTGAGATGGCCCCTGCAACTTCATCCCACTTAGACAATCCAAACTTGCTAAATGATCAGATAACATTCAGAACTTCACTCATTCCCTGTCCTGTGTCTAAAAGCAAGTGAATGCATGTTACTTAGGGCTTCCCCAATGGCTCAGTGGTAAAGAATCTGCCTGCAATGTAGGAGACTCAGGTTCGATCCCTGGGTCAGGAAGATCCTCTGGAAAAGGATATGGCTAGCCACCCCAGTATTCTTGCCTGGGAAATCCCATGGACAGTGGAGTCTAGCAGGCTGTAGTCCATGCAGTCCAAAAGAGTTGGACATGACTTAGCAACTAAGTAACAACAACATAGATTACTTAGCTGATCTGGTTAGATCAGCATAACCATGGTGAGAGCCATCAGTAGACACATCCGTAAACCTCCAGATCCTGGAAGGCAAACAGGGATCAGGGGCAAGGCTGGCTAAATGTCCTAAAACAACGTCTCCAGGAGGTGGTTTTTCTTTACCTATCCACAAGAAAAACCAAACTTCTGACAAATGTGACACAAAAATAATCTTGTGATCACTGACCTAGAGCCAGACATCCTGGAATGTGAAGTCAAATGGGCCTTAGAAAGCATCACTATGAACAAAGCTAGTGGAGGTGATGGAATTCCAGTTGAGCTCTTTCAAATCCTGAAAGATGATGCTGTGAAAGTGCTGCATTCAATATGCCAGCAAATTTGGAAAACTCAGCAGTGGCCACAGGACTGGAAAACGTCAGTTTTCATTCCAATCCCAAAGAAAGGCAATGCCAAAGAATGCTCAAACTACCGCACAATTGCACTCATCTCACATGCTAGTAAGTGAAAGTGAAGTCACTCAGTCGTGTCCGACTCTTTGTGACCCCACAGAATATAGCCTACCAGGCTCCTCTATCCATGGGATTTTCCAGGCAAGAGTACTGGAGTGGGTTGCCAGTAAAGTCATGCTCAAAATTCTCCAAGCCAGGCTCAAAATTCTCCAAGCCAGGCTTCAGCAATACGTGAACCATGAAATTCCTAATGTTCAAGCTGGTTTTAGAAAAGGCAGAGGAACCAGAGATCAAATCTGCCAACATCCGCTGGATCATGGAAAAAGCAAGAGAGTTCCAGAAAAACATCTATTTCTGCTTTATTGACTATGCCAAAGCCTTTGACTGTGGATCACAATAAACTGTGGAAAATTCTGAAAGAGATGGGAATACCAGACCACCTGACCTGCCTCTTGAGAAACCTCTATGCAGGTCAGGAAGCAACAGTTAGAACTGGACATGGAACAACAGACTGGTTCCAAATAGGAAAAGGAGTACGTCAAGACTATATATTGTCACCCTGCTTATTTAACTTATATTCAGAGTACATCATGAGAAACACTGGGCTGGAAGAAGCACAAGCTGGAATCAAGATTGCCGGGAGAAATATCAATAACCTCAGCTATCCAGATGACACCACCCTTATGGAAGAAAGTGAAGAGGAAGGAACTAAAAAGCCTCTTGATGAAAGTGAAAGATGAGAGTGAAAAACTTGGCTTAAAGCTCAACATTCAGGAAATGAAGATCATGGCATCTGGTCCCATCACTTCATGGGAAATAGATGGGGAAACAGTGGAAACAGTGTCAGACTTTATTTTTTTGGGCTCCAAAATCACTGCAGGTGGTGACTGTAGCCATGAAATTAAAAGACATTTACTCCTTGGAAGGAAAGTTATGACCAACCTAGATAGCAAATTCAAAAGCAGAGACGTTACTTTGCCAACAAAGATTCATCTAGTCAAGGCTATGGTTTTTCCTGTGGTCACGTATGAATGTGAGAGTTGGACTGTGAAGAAGGCTGAGCACTGAAGAATTGATGCTTTTGAACTGTGGTGTTGGTGAAGACTCTTGAGAGCCCCTTGGACTGCAAGGAGATCCAACCAGTCCATTCTGAAGGAGATCAGCCCTGGGATTTCTTTGGAAGGACTGATGCTAAAGCTGAAACTCATACTTTGGCCACCTCATGCGAAGAGTTGACTCATTGGAAAAGACTCTGATGCTGGGAGGGATTGGGGGCAGGAGGAGAAGGGGACGACAGAGGATGAGATGGCTGGATGGCATCACTGACTCGATGGACGTGAGTCTCAGTGAACTCCGGGAGTTTGTGATGGACAGGGAGGCCTGGCGTGCTGTGATTCATGCGGTCGCGAAGAGTCAGACACGACTGGGCGACTGAACTCAACTGAACTGAACTGAAGTGCCATTTTTGCAAAATGTTCCTTTCAATTGCAATGCCTTAGTTCATTAATTTGTAATATTGTAACATGATCTTTACATGTGAACAAATTGCTAAATTTTTAAAATATACAATATTTCATCTCTTCATCTAAGAAGCCATGCTATATTGTCCTCTTTCAGAAGCATCTCTGTCCTGATTTTTAAGTGGAAATCTGTAAATTTTTATCTGATGCAACTTCATATGTAAAAATATGGATTTAATTTCATAGAGCATGGAAAAAATCAAATTTTAAAAACACAATGCCACTTGCAATTGGCTAATACTGCTGATAACAAGTGGGTTCTAGCAAATTCATGGTGGTTCTAAGAGTTTTTCAGAAATCGCCTCTGCTCAACACAATTACAATTAGCCTGTTTCAATATAATAGCATAATAGGTAAAATCATGAAAATAATTACTATTTTTATCACTCACTATGTTCTAGGCACTAGGCAAAGCAGATAACATTCATTATTGTATTTAATCCTCACAAAGCCTTGTACTATAGGTACTATGAGAATCCTACATTATAAGTGAAGAAGCTGAAGGTCTGGAAAGGTTAAGTAACTTTCCCCAAGTCACACAGCAAATAAGTGGAGACTTGGATCCAGGTTTCTTTGACTCCAAATCTGTAATTGCTATACTGCTAAGTTGCTGCTAAGTCACTTCAGTCATGTCTGACTCTGTGCGACCCCATAGACGGCAGCCCACCAGGCTCCCCCGTCCCTGGGATTCTCCAGGCAAGAACATTGGAGTGGGTTGCCATTTCCTTCTCCAAATTGCTATACTATGTGACCTAATAAGCAAATAGGCAAAGTACAGCACATCTTGAAAAATGCTAAGTATCATGATAATATTAGTCCATGTAGTAATTGTTTATTTGGCTATTAGTAAAATTATCTATTAGAATGAAATGTGTTCTGGCCCTTTTTCACAACGAGATAATGAGCGTGAAAATGCACATGAATTCGTAATGTCTTATCATTTATTCTTATAGTCAGAATTTTAAAAAATATATATATGACTGTCATAATCAAGAAAAGATAAAACTGCATTAAGTATCTGAGAAAGAATAAGTTTACTTGTATTAATAGTAGTCAGGGAGATGTAGGTCCACAGACACAGATTTACTTGTTTTTGTTTAGTCATTCAGTCAGGTCCAACTCTTTTGCGACCCAATGGACTGTGGCCTGCCAGGATCCTCAGTCCATGGGATTTCCCAAGCAAGAATACTGGAGTGGGTTGCCACTTCCCCCTCCAGGGGATCTTCCCAATCCAGGAAACAAACCATATCTTCTGCAATGGCAGCTGGATTCTTTACCACTGAGCACCAGGGAAGCCCACGGATTTACTACTTAGGGTGTAAAATGTGATTCTAGACGGGGGTGGGGGGAAACATTGCTGATGTTAGTCTCATCAGTAAGTCCATTTTTAGGATTCAGTAAACAAGTCTTTAAACTCAAAGAGCGGTTTTGATCATAAAAGCAACTGTGTATTTGCTGGAAGTCATAAACTTCTGAGAAAAACAAAAAAGTCTATGTGATATGTATGCGTTTGCAGTCGACTGGTGTTCCACGTTCCTTTTATATTGCTGCATCTGGGGGCCTGAGAGAAGGTTCAGGAGTATACCTACAGTTAATCAAGGGGTTTTTAGCCTTCCTATTTTGAAAAACTTGGACAACTCACGATCTGAAATTATCTGCATTTTTGGCAATACACGCAGCCATTAATCCATTACAATTTACTCTAAAATCAATTGTATATGGTAGACATTCAAGTTACATATCCAGAGATCTGGTAGACTTTTGTCTATAGACTGGAAACTACCTAGATGATGAAGTCACTGAGCCAAGCTAAGCAGACGGTTCTAACCCCATTCTTCCAGTAAAGCCAGAGGCATATAAAGAGCCTTTGTTTCTGTTTTTCACACTATATTTCACTTTTTGATCTGCTTACCTAATATAGCTCTTATGTTTATTTGTCTAAGAAAATATGGCCCAGATTTTTATATCAATTTAATATTTCATCCTAATAAATGTTTTATTTAGAAGACATTCC
Source organism: Bos taurus (assembly GCF_002263795.3). Classification (NCBI taxonomy): domain Eukaryota; kingdom Metazoa; phylum Chordata; class Mammalia; order Artiodactyla; family Bovidae; genus Bos; species Bos taurus. The sequence continues at coordinate 39,909,253 of NC_037341.1, read as the reverse complement.
TGTCCATACACTGAAATTCAAACCACAGAGGAAAAGTTTACTAAGAACAAAGTAAACTTGATCAGAAATCCACTAACTGATTTTATTAATAAAAATTCAATTTACTGACTTTTTAAAAATAAATGCAAAACAAAAGTTTATCATGTATATTTTTTCCAGAGCTGGTCTTTGCAACTTAGCCATTTATTTAACACAAGTAACTCCAACTACACTTTTACATCAGACACACATGCCACTTCTCTTGATAGAAAAGTGTTGTTAGGTTAAAGTCATTTTTTAAAAAAAATTATATTCTAAGCCCTAAAGGATAAACATTTATCCACTAAGACAGAAGGATAAAGATTTTAATGGCATCTTGCTTTAGGATTCAAAATAAATAAGGCAAAGATGAGTTTCCATCTTCTTAAGACTAAATTACAGAGATTAAAATATATAAACACAAAATGAATGTGTTCCATTTGCATATTATATTTCGCTCTTAAAGTTGATTTTGAAGATTAAGGGTCAGCATTTAATCCTCACTATCCTAATCCCTAAAATTACAAAGACAGGCGTAAGTGCATGTCTGCTGCACTAAATTACCTTGAAAGAAAGCAAATTCCGGATGAAAAGGGAAGCATATTTATATTATGGTGATTTAAAATCTGTCGCCTAAACACATCTTCTCCCCTCGATCCATTGACCTAAATTGCACACTAAAAGCTTGTTTGTCTGCAAATGGGCAGCTAACACTTTGAGACAATCCAGAGATTCTTCACTTATGCAGAATCATGCCAACAATTTTTCTGACTACAATAAACACTGTCTTGTTCATATTCTGCAGAAACAGGAATTGTGTTATAAAACAGAAGACTTTCTTTGCAGTGTTAAAACCATTTCCTGGATAGTTAATTATGAAAACTTAGAACTCTGGATGTAAGAAGTTGTGAATGCAAAACTATCTACCAAAAATTTCATTAAAATGTTTTTATATCTAACAAAATATTGCTAGTTCTGTTGAATTGTAATGCGTTTTTCAGGATGGGAGAAAAGATGGGTATTTTTGGCCCAAGGTTTAAAAAATACTTTCTAGAGAAGGATTTACTTCCTAAATATTCTTTATAACACTATCTAAAATCTGAAATCCAGTACAATGAATTTTCAGAGCAAAATAAATCTGATGAATAAATTCATCTAGTGGTTCAGAAACTCCCACAATTCTTATTTTCTTTCAAAACATTACATTCATATCAACATGGATGTGTACAACAAAAATATCATAATGGCAAAGCAGGAATAGTATACATTTGCAAAGGATCAAATTTTTTCCTAGGATATATTCTCTAATTTTGTCAGATATGCATTTATTTTAGAAGATAATTTCCTGAAATCACATTATGTACGTCAGTCAGATTTTAACACTGAAATAGATTTAGTTCCTCTATAAATCTGCTACATCATTAATCCAGTGTCAATAGAGCACCATGTTTCTGTCTTTAAAATGTATTTCAAACAATTTCACATATCTCTAAAGGATGGAATCCCCACTGTTAAAATCTAGGCTATTTCTGTGCATCTGTAATAATTGGTATATATTAAGGAAATATTCCTGTAACATATTATATAACACTGAAGACTAAAATGTTCCTCTCTCTGTGAATACGTTTAAAAGACTACACCAGATTATAATACTAACTTTACTGCTATGTAAATGTATGTTCAGGAATATTTTCAAGTGCACTGAAATTTTTCACGGAGAAGCCTCATTTTATGGAGATGTAGAAGCTACAATGAAAAGATCCAATCATCTTAAAAGGGAGACTAAACTGCAAATGATGTAGTGATACTCAGCGTTTCAGGGCTAAACCCCTGCTGTTCAGCCACAGTAGTTACAAAAGCAGACTAATGAAAGCTGCAAAAATTATAATTAATTTTCATTCTAAAGAAATCATTCTGCTCTAATCAACTGCCTATCAAACGTCATTGCAAATTATGCTAAAGAAAAAATTATTAGGCCAGATTTCCAGGGTAAAATTTTCCATATACTGTATCAGAATAAAGAATGCCTGTGTGGGAATTACTTTTAATGAACAACAAATTACAATTACTAAACTAAATGAACCATCTGCCTTTTTTTGTTATTGTTTGTTTTCACGGCCTCACTGGTGCAGAGTGCATTGTCAGCTTAATTCCCATTCAAAATGGCAGACTGCCTCATCACCAGGGTCTCTCGTCCATAACATTTTAACAGAAAATCTGTAACAGATGTTTTCAATTTTAAGAAGAGGACAAGTATGTTTTATAAATATGTTCTAAACATTAAAGGCTGGCGTTTATAATAATAAGGTACATGCCTTTTTCAGACTGGAGAGCTTGGATGACTAAGTACTCCTAAACCCTAAATTAGCACATAAAGTATTCATAGACCAATACCAATAAAAACAAACCCTGATGTACTTTATTAAACATTTCATTCAAGTAAATGTGTTTTGTCTCTATCCTCTAATAGGTGATCATTTGTTTCCAAGGAGCATGCGTGAGGACATTCAATAATGACATCTATTATCAAACCTTTACTGAAAGGTTTAAAGTGGTTAGCTGGATACATCATCTGGCATCAGCAGAAAACATTAAAAATGGAAAAATCAGTCTCTCATTAGCATGTGTCTCATATTAGCTGGGCCTTTCCCTGCTGAGGTTTAGGGACCATGATACTGTAAAACAATTGGAAGATTGACTTTTATCGGGGCCATTTAGGAAAAAGAAAATCTGATCTGGGCATGCTCTTAAAACGAGAGTACAGCATATGAACATATCTTAATATAGTGCAAAAGGAATATTTACTAAAATTAATGACTGTGTTTTTTTTCTTTCTACTGCTATTTAGGACACTGACAAGTAGCACTGACTTGAAACTGCAATGAGGACATGTTTAAAATAGTTCTTTAACATCCATTATTAAAAATTTTTTTTCCTCCTTTAAGTGAAAGTGAATATCCTAACTGCCTACCATCCCCCCATCCTACCCCCAGTCCTGGACTCTGGGCCTCCATTGATCACTGTGCAGGCACAGCACTGACTTGAGGGACTGTGAGCCTCTCTGGACTGTGTCTCAGCCCAGACCCGGAGAATCAGCTCTGAGGAAGTCAGGAGAGCAGTTTTCATATATTCACCCAGTCTTTCCTTTCTCTGTGATGACCATAAAGGAAAAAAAAAAAAAGACTGGTAAAGCTTTGAGAGCTTACTCCCCACAAGAAAAATGAACTAGATCTCTTCTCCTGGTCCTAACACTGTTTCACTTTCATTTTAATTTAAAGTTTGGTACACTGCTATTTTTTTCCCCTTGACTGTCCCTGGACATCCAGATTCCTTTTTGCAATTAAAAAAACAAAAGGCAAATTGTATTAGATTATTTCATGAGCTAGACATAGAGAAGGATATATGATTCCAGGCCTCTCCACAGACTGGATGAATCTCTGTCTAAATACTCTCTGCTTTGAGTGGATATTTAACTATCATGTGCTGCTTTAGAAAAGCGGCTTGCATGCCAGGGTCCACTCAGTGTAATGGTGTCTGCTTAGAAGATTATTTTAATCTCCCCCCACCCTTGTTCTTTAGGCAAGAATGAAGAAAATGACAGCTCCATTATTAGAAATGTGGCCTCAGAAACGATCGAATGGAGAAGTCTCCAAAGGGATACTGAGGCAAAAGCACAGCTTGAAAAGCCTTTCCTTATTTCTGTAGTTGTGTTTTATGAAAGCAAGTCATGATTGAAAAATACGGTTTTTCATATTTTCCTAGGCTTTATTTTGCATTTTGATCATGAAAATATACTAAGGCACTACCATTGTGTTTTATTTCTTTAGTTTTACAGTACAGTTATGGCCAACAGAGAGACCTTGGCTTTGCAAGAAATCCAAAGGAATGCTTAATTTTAGGTAAAAATGGTTTTCACTCAAAATATACATGACATTGATAATGGAGCTGTTTCATTCATTTTTAACAACTCTTTGAACTTATAAAATATTATGAATGTGAATAATTTATCAATGAATACTCCTTTAACACGATACACTTAAATATCCCATAAACCAGTAAAAAAAGTAAAACAGTTTTGAAAAAAGTTACCAGAAAATGCCTGTATTAATCTGATGACATCCAGAATAATACTTTGATAAAGGAATTCAACTCATGACAAAATATTCTTTTATGAAAAAATAGCACTTGAGAATTTATTAGGAACTGTTACCATATATTTTACTCATTAAAAATTTGATCATAAGTGTGGTACCTACAGTTATTACATTAAGTAAAAACAGATTCTCATAGTCCATTTGAAGGATGTCCATTTGAAGGATGTTGGTTAAAATTAGTAACTCCTGTGTTACCAGCATTCATTCCTTTGATTTTCAGAAATATACATTGACATTAACTTTGTTGTAGATTGAGAGAGCTTTGTTCTACTTTACTGATCTTGAAAATATGAAACAACGGACTGATGGACTTTGGAAACTCGGCATTTTTTCAGTTATATTTGAAGTGAAATATCTGCTGACATCTACAGATCAGTGACTGAACGAGAGAGGAGTCACAGCAGCTTCAGTATTGATTCAAACCCATGGATTTCCTGGGCATGTACCACTCTTATTAGCATCTAGATCACAGTCTCCCATTGCTAAGAAGGTAAATATCTACACTGAGGCCAACTCAGTTATAACTTAGGGAGGAAGCAAGCACCTCTTTCCTGACTCAGATAAAGTGCTTCTTCCCTTCTCCCTACCTCCAGACTCAACCACCACCTTTCCAAATCCCATAAGGCTCCATCCAAACACTACCCAGTTAGCCATATTCTCCTGGACTCGTAAAAAGTCTGACCACCTTGGACTGGCGTGCTGCAGTCCATGTCCATAACGTTGCAAAGAGTCAGACTCAATTGAGCAACTGAACAACACCTTTGGAGCTGTGTCCACTCTCTAGGATGCCTGCACTTAAATTTATAGGGTCAGAGAATCTTATAAGGGGTATAGAAACACTCCTCAGTGGGAAAATGCAGATTTTTTTATACACCCAGAAGATTTACCCTCCACACCTTTCAAAAGCTCACTGATAGATGCCCAGTGGTCCCTCGACCTGACTGATAATGTCAGCCTGCAGAGAAGCTAAGCAGTGAAGAACAATGAGTAACAACAGCACAGCCTCTAGGCAGACAAGTCTGGGTTCACTCTCAGCTCCTCATCTTATCTGTATGACCTTGGGTAAGAAACTTGACCTTGCTAAATCTCATCACCTCATCCCTACAGTTGCAATAACTGCCTGCCCCTTGCTGGGCTGTCAGGAAGACTAAATGATACTGCTACTGCTACTGCTAAGTCGCTTCAGTCGTGTCTGACTCTGTGTGACCCGACAGATGGCAGCCCACCAGGCTCCCCCATCCCTGGGATTCTCCAGGCAAGAACACTGGAGTGGGCTGCCATTTCCTTCTCCAAGGCATGAAAGTGAAAAGTGAAAGTGAAGTCGCTCAGTCGTGTCCGACTCTTTGCGACCCCATGGACTGCAGCCCACCAGGCTCCTCTGTCCATGGGGTTTTCCAGGCAAAAGTACTGGAGTGGGATGCCAAAACAGTAGATACAAAATATCCCTTGGTACACAGACCCTTCACTATTCTGTGGTGACACAAAAAGTAGGAACTTTAGATAGGGTGTGATCTAGTGAAAGTTACTCAGTTGTGTCCCACTCTTTGCGACCCCATGGACTATAGAGCCCATGGAATTCTCCAGGCTAGAATACTGGAGTGGATAGCCGTTCTCTTCTCCAGGGGATCTTCCCAACCCAGGTCTGAACCCAGGTCTCCCACATTGCAAGAGGATTATTTACCAGGAGCCACAGGGTGCAGTTGTTGTTTATGTGTATCTCTCACCATCCCCAAGTCAGGGACCATGTGTTAACTAAGTCTGCATACCTTGGGGAATCTTAAAAAGTGGCTTTGAAAGTATACTATTAGGCAGAACTCTTTTGGAAAACTTAAGAATTTTTGCAACAGTGTATTATGTGAACAAAGTTTGCAGGATCAATGCATTTGCTTCACAGTTTTAAACTCTTCACTTACTATCTCTTTGTTCATGTGGTCACAAAGCATTCCATTGGCAGCAACTAAACCAGTTCTTTCTCTTTAAAAATAATACAGATGGACTTCCTTGGGAGATGGTTTTAATATTGCTTGTCTGCCAGGGAGGAGTCTCCTCAAGGTCTCCTTTGTCCCATCAAATCTAAGATGAATTAGTTTTTCCAGAATCTTCTAACTCAATTATTCCAGAGGTAAATTAATTTTTATTAACAAATAGAAAAACAAACATCAAGTTGTCCTTTGTCACTTTGAAATGTGTTCACTCCCAGTGACACGGAAGGATTTCCAGTTCTTTCTGACACACACTACAAAGATGCACATGGACTAGCTTCATGTCTCTTTATTATTTCATAGACTCCAGTAAATTCTGCTCCTATTCTTCTCCTTCTGAGATTTATTAATACCAGCTTTTAGTCATCTGTAAACCCATCCATGCTGGCTGCAAGCATTCTTGTTACCCTGGTCTGGAGCTTTTCAATCTGTTATATGTCTTTTGGGGTGAAAGGTTCACGTCTATAATATTTCTGTTTTGTTCATGCTGATGCAATAGAATTTTATAACATACAACAAAGAACTGGAATCTCAGCAACAGCATATGTAAAAGCATGTCAGGAGAAAAGGGCAACTCCAAGAGACTGAGTCTAAGAGGCCTCATCCTTCAGTCATCCATCCCATGGGAGCACTTTTGCAATTAATTGGAATAATATGTCACCTAAATTGAACAACAGAAATCATCTTTTGCTCTTTAAGACCAGGAAAATTAGATATTCTGTACAAAAAGTAACTAAAATGGAGGATTGTTAATTAAAGATTTGCCAGAATCATTTCAAGTCACAACTCTCCATTTCACAGCATCTCTTTACTCTCTACCAAACAAAAACAAAATATTATCAGAGCAGGGCCATTGCTTAGGCCTTAATCTCATCCATTTACTCACGGATTTATTTTGAAGTTCTTACAAAAAGCTAAGCTTCAAAGCACAAGGTACACACCATATTTCTCCTCTTGTAATCTTGACATTGGCTGTCATTACCATTGCAGTAAATCCATAGGGTGGGGAATGTGGTAAAGAACAGAAAATGTTTCCAAAAATTCTTCATAGTTGTCCTTTTATTGTGATTGTGTTTGTTCTACTAAAATGTTTTAATAAAAACAAATGTTTGCTCTCATCAGACCCTTTAAGAACCACTGCTGCTGCTGCTAAGTCACTTCAGTCGTGTCTGACTCTGTGCGACCCCATAGATGGCAGCCCACCAGGCTCCCCCGTCCCTGGGATTCTCCAGGCAAGAACATTGGAGTGGGTTGCCATTTCCTTCTCCAATGCATGAAAGTGAAAAGTGAAAGTGAAGTCGCTCAGTCGTGTCCAACCCTCAGCGACCCCATGAACTGCAGCCCACCAGGCTCCTCCGTCCATGATATTTTCCAGGCAAGAGTACTGGAGTGGGGTGCCATTAAGAACCACTAGCAAAAGATATCTCAGGAAAGGAGGGGTATGGACCAATGCTTTAGCATGAAATTATCTCTGACCTTGAAATATGACCATAGGTGATTAAAGTCATAGTCATCATTACAACATTATTGAGAAGTCTCTCTCAAATAAAACTTAACATTTTTCTAAGACTTGTGAACATGGTGGGGAATGTTCTAATCATCTACACCAGAATCACTTATTTCAATAATTAATAGAACTAGTTGTGAATATGAATTTTTAAAGAGTCAACACAGAAAGACCTAGATGATTCAGGGTAATTGCTTTCATAACAATTGGTAAGGGGGCGGGGGCTCTCCTGGACTGTGTCCCTTGTCACTAATCACTCATTTCAAACTTGTGACTGTTTGAGGCCTCATTTTGATGGCCTAACACTCTCAGGAGCAAATTTCAATGTAAATTATCTAAAAACCATGATAAAGGCCAGCCTAGCCACCTGCATTGGAAGAGTATATGTCCTTCCTTTCATCTCTTGATTACCACGGGGCTGACTTTCCAATTTATGGATTATAGCTATACCTTTTACTAGTTCTTTTTCACCCACTGATTTCCTGCCTCTTGGCCATTTCTTAGCTCATTTTCATATCCCCCAGAGGAGAAGGAGAGAAAATTAAACACCAACCTATAGAATTTGTTCTAATGAAAGGAAAAGGCAGAGATTGGAAACCACTAGCTAAAATGAGGTTTGGGGATTTTCATACTTGCCGTGGTTCCAGTTAACCTAGACTACCAAGGGCCCACTTTCTACGAAGTCATTTGCCCTTCACTTCCAAAGATGATTTTACCATGACCGTGGTGAGAAAGCTATTCCACAAACCCAGAACTTTCCATAAAGTTTCTGAAACAACATAATATGCAAAAAGATAAAGTAACATAAAACTCAAGATATATATTTAAGATGCAAAATTTTGGAAAATCAGTGTAGATCACGTATTGGTCCTCACTTTCAAATTATTACTATGCTTTGCTCAAGAAGTAAGCTGTAATGGCTTCAAATGTATTAATAGGTTTCTGCTTATTGACTGCTTTTACTGATAGAGCATTCCAGCCCCAGTCCCCAAAGGGTTAATGCTACTGAATGAGCTGAATTCATGACCATAATCCTAAACAAGAGAGGTGAAGTTCTATCAGGTCTATTTCAGCGTATCAGGGATTACCGCTAGCTGTCTAATCCTGCTGAGCCTCAGGGAGGAACGTTCTATTGTATTTGAAATCCTGGCCAGGAAAGAACAGAAGGTTAAATGGGTGCCTTGCTCTGTAATCAAATATCACAGGCACTACTTATCTATTCAATGAACAACTGACGTAGAAAATCAATTAGGAACCAAATGGCTTCTTAGGAATTTTTACCCAGAAACAAGCAAGATTTTTTTTTTTCCCCAAAAGGAGTTTATCTGATATGTTTTATAGTAGAATGTTACAAATTCTGGAGCTTCCAGAGTTTTTTATCTGGTTGGTTCCTAAAATATATCTTACTCCATATTCTAGAGCTCCTGTACTAAATTACTAGCAAAACCGAGGGGGTGATTCAGGGATGAAGATAGCACGCTCCAGCATGGCTGCCTCGTTTACCTAAAGGAAAAGCCGTGCAAAATCAGTCCATATAAAGCAGTGTCAAATCTGAATCAAAGTTCTGAACAAGACTTCAAATAAATATGAGTGTTTTTATGGAGCTGATTTTAATAATTTACCTCTTCTGAAACACATTCCTTCAACAGTGTATCGTGTGGGAAAATATGATGAGCACGAGGGTGGTTGGGAGGAGGAGGCACCCTCAGCCTCCCGGGGCTCTTTGTTCCCAGCATGAAGAGGCTCCTTTCCGTGGCCTGAAGGTTAACACCCTGGTCTCCCCACCCCCATCCTCTACCTGTCACTCTGAGTCGATGTCACAGTTCCTGCACACAGACTAACAGGCTGCCCTGGCCCGTCTGCCTGACCTTGGACAGCCCTCAGATCAAATCTGGTTATTAATATTGGGGAGAGTCAAAACGCAATCTTCCAGACACTGGAGAATTGAGCTAGAAATTATGCAGTAGGCACTCCCTGTCAATAAGAAGCATCCAGATGCTACGGCTTAAAGTGGTCACCTGGATCTGGGTGGGAGTTAAGAGAAACTTTTTTTTCTTTTCCTGTTCTATGAATGCTATGGAGAAAAGTTTGCTTAGGGTCTTTATATGCTTAGCTTATCTATCCTTACACTTTCAATTATTTTTGGACTCTTTGCTTTATAAGAGTTCTTATACAGTAATCCATTTGCAGGCTAAAGCAGATATAATTGGAAAAATACTGCCCTTTCATAGTCACGGAAGATATTTTACAAATGGGATGAAATACTTTTAATACCCTCATTGTAGTTCAATGTGCATATAATTTTAACCAGGGGTTCTCATTCTTTGTAATTGTCCATCCCTATAACTTTCTCTCGGAATATATCCATAATCTAGACTAAAAAGGGAGAAATATGAAAAAGGATTTAAATGCCTAGACAAATACTAAATGTGCTACAGTAATAAATGCATTACTCTTTCAAATCACTACAAAAATTAAAGAGGAAATTTATCTTATGTTTCTTCCATAATTTACCCAATCATTACCATATTCCCAGGTGAAGGGTCTTTTGATAAAAGAGTTATGTGCCCTTCATGATAGTATCAATATTAGTGATTTGGTCAAAAATCGCTGTCACAGGAGTCTCAATATTCCTTTTAAAAATATATTTTGAAAACCATCATTAAGCTTTTTATTTAAGTAGAGACCCAAAATGATACTAATGTAGAAAAGGCATTTTTTTTCTGGGGAAGAGGGGTGGGGAAGGGATGGACTGAGAGTTTGGGGTTAACAAATGCAAACTATTATACATAGACAAAGACAACAAGGTCCTACTGTACAGCACAGGGATATTATCTGTTTTGATAATTATATATTTGATATTATATATAATTATTAAATATATTGATATTGTATATTTATCAATATTCTGTGATAAACCATAATGGAAAAGAATATAAAAAGAATGTGCGCACACACACACACACACACACGTATATATATATACATATAACTGAATCACTTTGCTATACAGCAGAAATTAATATAGTATTGTAAAACAACTACACTTTAATTTAAATATAAGAAAATGCACTTCAAATGCAGGGAAGAATTTTTTGTCTGCAATACGGACTTTTTTTTAAGTAGTAAAATCCTTTTCAGTAAAAAAAGGGTATCTTCTTTTGATTTTTGCTGTCTTCTGGTCACCACATTTTTTTTCTTTGAGGATGTATCCAGACTAATGCATCTTAATGATATATTTTTTGCCTACTGAACTATTCATTTGAGCTGCCTGTGAAGGTATGTTCAGAGGCGTCATGCCACCCACCGGCATGGAGACTCCATGGTATGGAGAATTATGTTACAATCAACAACCCGACTCCTTCAGTCTCCTGGTATTTTATATCAGTTGCTTCCTCAAGCAACACAAATCCACTAATGCTTTAATTTGTGACACTGCTAACTGGTATTAACAGATTATGACTATGGAATGCCTTTGCATTCAAACTGGCATAGACAGATAATATGTCTGTCATCATAAAGCAAAATGCTCTAGGTCACACAGACATATAATGCTGTCCTACATTTTTCACTCAAGCACAAACCTCCAAAGGTTTACAGCACACTTATGTGTGCTCGCAGAACTTACTTAGATAACCAAGTGCCCAGGACTCGGTCCAGGCAGGGCAGGAAATTTCTATTCTGCATTGATCCACATGCGTCAGCTGGACCAAGTGACTGATCAAGCCAATCAAGTTATTAGCAAGATCTTGAAATAATCAGCTTGATTTTTTTAAGGGAATAATTCAAGTTATTTTATTAGCCTGCTCTGCCAATTTATGAGAAGGGGATTTTTTTTTTGATCTTTTGAGGGACACAGGCTACATGGCCAGTGGAACTCAGATGCAATTTGGCATTGGCATTTTACAGTAGACCAGGGGTCAGCACAGACTTGATTATTTCCCATTGATCTACAAAAAAAGGAACTTCTTTATGAAATAGGCAAAGACCTAGTCTTCAACGTGTAAGTGAAGTAACTTTTCCAGTTACTTTCACTGGTTTACTTCAGTTAATACAGTAACATTTCCAGAGTTACGTGTTTTGACAATGTAGATTCTCTTGCTTATGAAATTGGGCACCGTATTTATTTCCTTCTTTTGAGCAATGGTTATCATTGTAGCTGCCAGTGCATCTGTATTAGATGCTATATGGGGGAGAAAAGAAAAGTACAGATATTAAAAAAAAATTGTCAAATTATAGACCATACAAAATATGGTCTCTCTCATAAACAAAACAAAGTGATATGTACCCACATGGTGGCACCAGGGGTAAAGAACCCGCCTGCCAGTGCAGGAGATGTAAGAGAAATGGGTTCCATCCCTCAGTTGGGAAGTTCCTTGGAGGAGGGCATGGCAACCCACTTCAGTATTCTTGCCTGGAGAATCCCAGACAGAGGAGCCTGGTAGGCTATGGTTCATAGGGTCAGAAGGAGTCGGATACGACTGAAGTGACTTAGCATGCACACACGTGTCCATAGGGTCACACAAAGTTGGACACAACTGAAGGGACTTAGCATGCACGCACATACATACCTACAAACATCTATACCTGCACATACACACATCCTTCACACATACCATGCACACATTTATTTATATCCACATCTATGGAGAGAAAAAGAGAGGGAGTTTGCTGGTATGAAGCAAAACTGTAAAAACAAACCTCAGACTCTGCCTTCCTAGAATAGCAAGAAAATGAGAAATTGCAGAATCATTACAGTGAGCTACAAATGAACGTACAACCCAGCAGGCCTGTGGAAGCCAGCCCTCGAGAGACCTATAAGATTCCTGTTCAGAAAATAGACTATATATCTGCTGCCTGGGGATATCTTTGTGTACAAGGAGAGTGGATTTCTGCAACTGTGATGAGGCAAAGTATGATTCCAAAACTTTACCAGCAAAGATATTCCTACAAAATTCAATCAAGGGGCCTTAGACTTTTTTTTTTAACTGACATCTGGAGAGTGGTTTCTTGGCCCGACAGTTCACAAAAGTGCCAGACTTTCAACAAAAGAACAGCTGTTTTGTGAAGAAAGGTTTTCTTTATAAAGGTTTGCCATTTTTCCTACTGAAATGGAATTTTTTTTTTTTTTTAATATCAAAACAGGTCAGATTCCTGTCCTTAGAAGCAAAACCAGGAGGAGGACAGAGGGCAATGCCTTCCATGACTTGCTCAGACAGAGCATACAGGATTAACAGACTCTAGCAAAGTCTCAGTGTGGGAATGGAGAGAACACCGGTGACTACACAGGACTGCTTTCTCTTCTGAACATGGAGGGACAGATGCTAACAGAGCTGCGGCAGGTACAACCGCCACAGTCACTGCTGTCTCAGGAGTCTTCAGATCCCCAGTGACCTTCAAAGTATACTAGTTCAGTGATCCTCAAATGTGCCTGACAATCAGCATCATCCATTCAAATGAAGAGATTTCCGGCTGCACCCCAGAGACGGCGGGCGTTGGCACCACTATGTTTTGAAAGTGGTAACAGGGAATCTCACATTCAACTTTAGTCGATTCAACTTGTACAGACATTCTGCACAAATCAGCCAACTGGATGTGCAGCTGTTTCTAGACTGTCTTTTCACAAAAACGTTTTGTGAGCCCCAAAGTTTGAAAGCGCTTGCACTCTGATCAAATCTCACTGGTAAATAAATGACTTTTTCTACAGGACAGTCAATATCCAGTGAAGTCAATTCAGTTCAAGGACTTCCCAGGTGGTGCTAGTGGTAAAGAACTTGCCTGTCAATGCAGGAGACATAAGAGATGTGGGTTCAATCCCTGGGTCGGGAAGATCCCCTGGAGAAGGAAATGGCAAGCCACTACAGTATTCTTGCCTGGAAAATCCCATGGACAGAGGAGCCTGGTGGGGTACAAGTCCATAGGGTGGCAAAGAATCGGACATGACAGAAGCAACTTAGCATGCAAGTAATTCAGTTCAGCCCCGGCTACTTTCCTAACTGCCTCAGTACAGGCTCTCATTCAAATTCTTCACTTTCATCCAAGATTAGAGGAAGAGCTTGATTTACACAAATACTTATGTACTAATGACACAAATGCATGTTCCAGATCAAAAACAACTACTTATTTGTTTACAATGGTAAATAACTATTTCTTTACATCACATGTGAATCTGTGTTTAATGTTTGTCTACTACTCTAAACTGTAAGTTCCACCAAGCAAGGCCTCTGTCTGTCTTGTTTGACACAATATCCTTACTTTCCAGCAAAGGGCCCGACAGAGTGGTCTCTCAAATGAGTAAGAGACATGATTAGTCAAATAAATAAATAAACCACAGGGCGTTCAGAGATGTGATTCAGCTATTTCTCTATATACAATTACTGAGAAATATCAACAACCTCAGATATGCAGATGACACCACTCTAATGACAGCAAGTGAAGAGGAACTTGATGAAAGTGAAAGAGGAGAGTGAAAAAGCTGGCTTAAAACTCAATATTCAAAAAACAAAAGAAGATCATGGCATCTAGTCCCATCACTTCATGGCAAATAGATGGGGAAAAAATGGAAACACTGACAGATTTTATTTTCTTGGGCTCCAAAATTACTGCAGATGGTGACTACAGTTATTAAATTTAAAAAAAGGCTTGTTCCTTGGAAGAAAAGCTATGATAAACCTAGACAGTGTATTAAAAAGCAGAGACATCACTTTGCCAGCAAAAGCCTGTATAGTCAAAGCTATGGTTTTTCCAGTAGTCATGTATAGATGTGAGAGTTGGACCATAAAGAAGCCTGATAGCCTAAGAATTGATGCTTTTGAACTTAATGGTCTTAAGACTCTTGAGATTCCCTTGGATACCAAGGAGACCAAACCAGTCAATCCTAAAGGAAATCAACCCTGAATATTCATTGAAAGGACTGATGCTGAAGTTGAAGCGCCAATACTTTGGCCACTTGATGCCAAGAGCTGACTCATTAGAAAAGACCTTGATGCTGGGAAAGATTGAGGGCAGGAGGAAAAGGTGGTGACAGAAGATGAGATGGTTGGATGGCATCACTGACTCAATGGTCATGAGTTTAAGCAAACTCCAGGAGATACTGAAGGACAGGGAACCCTGGTGTGCTGCAGTCCATAAGGTCACAAAGAGTCAGACACGACTGAGCGACTGAACAACAACAATAGAACAGTTACTAGGTTTCCCAGATGGTGCTAGTGATAAAGAACCCGCCTGCCAATGCAGGAGACGTAAGAGGCACCAGTTTGATCCCTGGGTCAGGAAGATCCCTTGGAGGAGGGCACAGCAACCCACTCCAGTGTTCTTGCCTGGAGAATCCCATGGACAGAGGAGCCTGGCAGGCTACAGTCCACAGGTTGCACGACTGAAACAACTTAACAGGCATGCATGCATACGATTACTACACTACTTCCTGTTTACAAGAAAAATTTGTAAATATATACCTGCCAATTAACCAAAACCATGGAAAATCTGAAACCAGATAAATATGTGTAACTATCTCTGCAATTTAAGATGAAATACTTATTAAAGCTCAGAAAAATTCAGCTCTGAGAACCACAGACATGATTACCTATAAATCAGATCTCAGTGATTTGTTAATGCCTACTTTCCAATAATCATGGTAACTCAGAGCCCATTTTATAGATGAAAAAATTGTGGTAGCAGCCAAAAGACAGAAGCAAAATTAACACCAGACACAGAAGCTTTAAGCATTTAGTTTTCAGCTGTGTGAGCTCCACTTACTACTACTCATTTACAAATTCACACTTGCCAGATTTGAAAAGTGGTATTTAAAAGTGTCATACACAGTTCCTTTTCTGTGGGCAAACTTCTAAGAAAGAATGGGTATTGAATTTAAAGCACATAAAAGGATACACAAATAGTTATTTTCTCGGAGCTATATTTACCCATTTTCAAGTGGATGAGTATAGCTACATTCTTCTTCAAACAAATTTCAATTGAACGCCAACTGGAGAGAGAAAAGTTAAGAACGGCTTTTCAGGAATTACAAGTCCTGGATATAACAGTGTAACTGAGTGCACTCACAGAAATTAAAAAGGAAAGTATCTTACCAATAATAAGAAAAGCAGAAGTTATCTCCAAGTACAAAAAGCAATGCCAATGGAGTAGATGTGCTGACAAGACATGAGTAATATTTTCCACATATAAGAAAAGCTTTCATCTCAGAATGCGTTTTCAAAGCTATTTTTGTACCTTAATTAAGATCTCCAGAACTCACTGGAGTGTTTTTTTCCTCCATTTACTAATATATTAACTAAGGCACCAAAATACTTGCCAAAAACCACATAAAGAGCAAGAAAGTCAGCTGGACACTGGAAGACAGAAAATGCGTAACTCTTTTAAACTTTTCTTGAGTTATACAAGACCGGGAGATAGCAGAAGATGCAAGAGACAGGGGTTCGATCCTTGGGTCTGGAAGATCCCCTGGAGGAGAGCACGGCAACCCACTCCAGTATTCTTGCTTGGAGAATCTAATGCACTGGGAAGCTTGGTGGGCTACAATCTATAGGGTCACAGAAGAGTTGGACATGCACTTATGCACAGGGAGATAGATGGGCGTATCTTCCACCGCCTTTCTCTGAAACATCACTCCACACCTCCCACCACACTCCATTCCCAATATACTAATAGTAGGAAGGCATCAAAAGTGATACCCACCTTGTCAAGGCTTATTAAGCTCATCAGTGTTCCTAGACAAAAATGCCAAAACAGTCATCCAGTCTTTCTAGTCTCACTGTGTTTTAGACTCAAGAAAGTAGCTCCAGGGAATCTTTAAGCCTGAGATAACATGGGAGCTTATCATGCTTTCTTGCTTCATTTTTCTTTAAAGACTTTTTTTTTTTTTTTGGTCAGAGTAAAACAGAAAGAAGAAATTATGCAATGTTATGTTCTAACGGTAGGAACACTGGCAGCTCAAGCCCTGACCTCACCCTACCCATGTCAATAGGCTTTATGAAAAGCAGAAGGTCTCAGGAAATTGAAAACGCCAAGGTCAATTTCAAATGTTTAAATAAAATAGGGTGATGCTTGAAATAGCTACAGATAAAATACCAACCATTTCCACTGATTAATTAGATTAGCTATTAGAGACAAGTATATTTATGCTTTTACATCTAGAAAGAGAAAAAAAACCTTCTAGTTAGCTTAAAAAAAAAAAGTAATATTTCCCTTTGTCCATATATTTACCACTCTGAAAATGTAAAATTCATGCTCACAAAACATCATATAAGTGGGGAAAGGGAGGCAAGAGGGAGAGAAAATTTAAATTATACTGCTATTGTGCATTATTTTTCAACAATGGGACATCTTTTACTTGAGAAGAAACAAATAGCCACTTTATCACAGTTCTGCAAGGCAGGAATCTAATTTCTTCCCTAAATACCACAGGAAATCTAAATATTAACTTTCTGAATGACACAAAGGAGTAAACATTGCTAAAATGTGTTATACAGAGGACTAAAAATGTCCCTACAAACTTCTGGAATTCAGACAAGCTGTTAACAGAGACAATTCACAAGGGAAAATAAAGCACAGATAAAAAGGATTGTGTATTTTCTTCTAAAAAACCTGGACAGCTTCTTGAAGACAGGACCAGCTTCATATGGCCTCTGTGTCTGTTTTGGTCATCACCACAGTGCAATGAGGACAAGCTTTTGTGGATCGCTAGAACTTCAGTCTAGTCCTCCTTCCCTAGTGGCACTGATGGTCAAGAATCTGCCTGAGACCTGGGTTCAATGACTGGGAGATCCCCTGAAGGAGGGAATGGCAACCCGTTCCAGCATTCTTGTTTGGAAAAGCCCATGGACAGAGAAGCCTGGCATGCTGCAGTCCATGGGGTCACAAAGAGTCAGACATGACTGAGCGGCTGAACAACACCAACACAGAACATCAATCTAACAAAATGTGTTTCAGTAATTATCACAAAATACACCAGTTTTCACGCAGTATGGAGAATTCACCGCCAAAGAACACTGTATCAACCAGATAAAGGTTTATATTCTGACATAGAAAAAAACCCTACATAGGGCTATCAGTGATTTTTCTAATTTGCCATCTCTCGCTGTCTCCTCCCCAAATCTCTAAATCTCTATCGATCTCATCATTACTTCTTCTCCTCTCAAAGGCTGTCCTTCCCAAAGATCAACTGTTATAGTCACTCTTATATCCATGCCCTTCTGCCACAAACAAGGCCTTCTTATCCAGGCCTTCTTCTCAAAGTATCTTCACTGTAACAAAGTAACTGTGGGTGCTGGAGTCAGTGATCTGAGTATAAATCCTGACCCAGCTGGCACTGTTACCAGCTATGTAACCTTGGATCAATTAATTAAGTGTTCATTGCCTCAGTTTCCTCATCTTTAAAATGGGTATAATTATACAGGTTTGCTGTTAGAATGAAAAGAGTTAATATATTTAAAGAACTTAGATTATCTGCCACCTAGTAAGTACTCAGTAGATGTTCAAATTAATTTTCTCACTGGACTTTCATTGGCCATGGAGGAGAAGATGAATAAAGAAAAGTTTATCACTCTCAAGCGATAAACATTTGTACTATTCTTTAAAGAAAAGGGAAAAGGAGCTGATCAGATACAAGTAAGAAGTGACCAGCAGTACTGAGTCCAGTTAATACCAGTGACTGTTGTTTCCACTTGTAGGTATAAACCCAAGAGAAAGGAAAACACATATCCACAATATCCATACAAAAACCTATACACAAATGCTCACAGTTTCATTATTCATAATAGCCAAAAAGCTGAAACAACTCAGATGCCCATAAACTGATAAGAGGGTAAATATAATGTGGTCTATCCATACAATGGGAATTCCACAATAAAAAGGTATGAAATACTGACTCACACCACAATATAGATGAGTCTTGAAAACATTGAGTGAAAGAAGCCCATCGCAAAGAACAATATATAGTATGATTCTAGACTACATAGACAAGACTGTAATTCGTGGCTGCCAAGGGCCAGGGCTGGGGAGGTTGGGATTATCAGGCGGTAGGCAGGGGTAGAGGTAAATAGCATAGGATTGCTTTTGGAGTATTGAAAATGCTCAAAAATCAATTGTGGCGATGGTTGCATAGTTCTGTGACTATTCTAAAAAACAATTAATTGGATGCTTTAAATGGGTGAATTTTGTGGTACATGAATTATATCTCAGTAAAGCTGCTGAAAATAAAACATCCCAGCAGCCAAGCAGATCACAATGGCCTCAACATTCACTGCCCTGTCCATATGGTACGTTGGGCTTCCCTGGTGGCTCAGAGGGTAAAGCACCTGCCTGCAGTGCGGAAGACCCAGGTTCGATTCCTGGATCAGGAAAATCCCCTGCAGAAAGAAACAGCAACCCACTCCAGTACCCTTGCCTGGAAAATCCCATGGATGGAGAAGCCTGGTAGGCTACAGTCCATGGGGTTGCAAAGAGTCAGACACGACTGAGCGACTTCACTTTCTTCTTTCTTTTCCATTAGTTCCTTCCTTCTCTGTTTTAGAACTGATTTCTGGAGACTTTTACTCACATTTTGCTGAATAATTTCAAGCTTAATTATTGAGATTGCTGTCTTATCCTATCATGTTCCCCTACGGACATCTCAGAGTTCATCAATTTAAGAAGGTATTTGTTCTGATTACCTAATTCCCAGAACTTCAAGGATCCTTTTGAGTCTAAGTGTCTTGCTGTATCTGTTGTGACTTGAAGGCAAAGAAAAGAACAGAGTACTAATTGGATAGAGATTACTTTAAGAAACTCTTTGCATTAAAGATGATTTTTCACAAGACTTAGTGCTCAAGCCTTTGTAAAAAGATACCTGCTCTAATAGTGGAACCAGGACCTCCCTTCTGTAAGGCCTTCTGAATGTGCTCCCACACCTGGTGAGGCCATTGACTTTCTGGAGCACCTACCACCTATCACTTTTACCAATTCACATCCTGTTCCCTGGGGCTTCCTAGGTGGCTCAGTGGGTAAAACAATCTGCCTGCAATGTAGGAGATGTGGGTTCAGTCCCTGAGTCAGGAAGATTCCCTGGAGGAGGGCATGGCAACCCACTCCAGTACTCTTGCTTGGAGAATCCCATGGACGAATGAAGTGACTGAACATGCATGCATCCTGTTCTTTGAAACTTTGATTAGTCATGTGTACATACAAGACTGATTTCAGGGCTTGCTGACGAATCTTGCACAACATCATCAAAGGTTTATTATCTCTAGGGACTGAGAACACTTACAATGGGCAGGAAGAGATTTCTGTGATCTACTTTAAAACAAAATAAGTGGGCATTAATGATTAACTCAAAATCTCCATCAATTTTTAAAATAAGTCTTAGGATACTGTATTCTGACTCCTATCTCTCTGTCTCTCCACTCCACCCCACCCCCCCACACACACACGTGTGCATGCAATTTGTTCCAGGGTTTGAGCAAAATAGGCATAAATAGGTCTCCTTGGATACATACTGAAAACATCATTGGAATACTGGCATTTTGCCTTTTTAATGACCAAACACATGAGAACTGAAATATATCCACATTCTTCTATACTCACTGCTAAAGAATTAAATGGTTCACTTTTTAGACTCGAAAAAAAATCAATTTCAATGTACTTCTGTATCAATGCTTTTACAATAAGTTACAAAGCCATTACATTTAAAGGGGTAGCCATGGTTCTACTAGAAGAAATAGAATGACCTAGTACTTGCTACAGGAACTTGAAAGTAAATATTATACCTGAGAGTCTATTTTGAAACATGTGTGCATGCATGCTAAGTCACTTCGTTGTGTCCAACTCATTGTTACCCTCTGGACTGCAGCCGCCAGACTCCTAGTCCATGGCATTCTCTAGGCAAGAATACTGGAGTGGGTTACCATGCCCTCCTCCAGGGGATCTTCCCGACCCAGGCATCAAACCTGCATCTCTTATCTCTCCTGCATTGGCAGGCAAGTTCTTTACTACTACCACCACCTGGGAAGCCCTTTTGAAATATACATCTAAGTAAATATTGACACAATTAAGCAATAGGAAGAGATTTTTGCATTTATGACTTTAAAGATGGTGATTCTATTGCCACGTTAAGAATGAATACTGCAAAAACTAAAGAGTGCTTCATAAAACTCATCTTAGTTTTTCTAATATTTAAGGAATTAACAGAGTCAAAGTCTCTATTTTTCTGGGAAAAAAAGTTATTTATAAATTCTCTTTGGATTTATTTTTAAGGAATTTGGTTATAAGCCTGGGGAGTATCTTCTCAGGAAATATTCATCATGGAAAAACTTGGTACAATTGTTTCATCCAAATGTATTTTTTTAATTACTTAATTTGCTAATAAAAATTACAATAAACCAAAAACAAATAAATTAAACCAGAACTTGCTTTTATCCAAATTCTTTCTCAAAGGACATTGAGGGACCTCTGTTTACATAGTAGTGATAGCATGTTATACTAAGGAGGAGAGCGTTTTCTCTCTTCCAAAGTTTGTATAGTACCAATTCACCAAATGAAATCAATTCTGAAAGGTATATTCCACTGTTTATGTATTTCCCATTTTAGCATATTAATTTTATTTTTTTAAAAGAGAACAAACTTACGGACATAAAGAGGGAAAGCAAGAGTGGGATGAATTGGGAGATTCAGACTGACATATAAACACTATTGATACTATGTGTAAAGTACATAACTAATGAGAACCTGCTATACATAGCTCAGGAAACTCTACTCAATGCTCTGTGTTGACCCTAAATGCAAAGGAAATCCAAAAAGGAAGGTGTGTATGTATACATATAGCTGATTCACTTTGTTGTATAGTAGAAACTAATACACCATTGTAAAGCAACTATACTCCAATAAAAAAAAATTTAAATAAAAATAGAAAACAACAGTATTTATTTGGTGTAAATTGGGGAATCATTCTCCACTTCCATTGTGTCTGGTGTCCCTCACTCTGTTACTCGGTGGTAAGTGCTGAGTTTAAGGTATGATATATTGAGTTTAAGGTGGCTCAGATGGTAAAGAATCTGCCTGACAATGCAGAAAACATGGGTTCGGCCCCTGGGTCAGGAGATCCCCTGAAGAAGGGAATGGCACCCCACTCCAGTATTCTTGGCTGGAGAATTCCATGGACAGAGCAGCCTGGCGGACTACAGTCCATGGGGTTGCAAGAGTTGACACAATTGATTGAGGAACACTTTCACTTTAAAGGAGATACTTTGTAAACCAACACTCTTCTAGAAGTGATGGCACTTAGACTTGTTATCAGATTCCCCACAACTGAACAGTGAATGACTTCAGGCCCTGAGGACACATGCTAGTGTTCTTTGCAGGCCTGCCAAAGCAATAGTGAGAAATATTGGAAGTCTTTGAAAGATACTGCCCACCATAATTATCAGAATGTCCTTATATCCTTTACACGCACTGGCTACCGAAATTGGGAGTCTCTCCTACCAATAGTTCTGTCACTTCAACAACTGAAACTATTCTTACTTTTCATTAAAAGATTATTCATCACTGAATATACTCAACTACAGTGGTGTCAATGACTGAGAATTTTTTTTGCAGGATTGGAAGCCAGATTCAGGAAGGCAAAGATTACCTCAAGCATCTCTAAGTTCATGTCAATAATTCTAAAAAGATGTGGACCAGTTCTCTGGAATCATTAGCAAATTCTCAAGGAGGAAAAAGAGGAAGGGGGGAATGCATTAGAAACCACAGTGGTGGACTCCCCTGGTGTTCTAGTGATTAAGGATCCACCTGCCAATGCAGAAGACAGGTTTGATCCCTGGTCCAGGAAGATCCCACATGTTACGGAGCAACTCAGCCTGGGAGCCACAGCTATTGAGCCTGCATGCTGCAACTACTGAAGTCCGTGCACCCAGAGCCTGTGCTTTACAACAAGAGAGGCCACCGAAATGAGAAGCCTGTGCCCCACTGCTAGAAAGTAGCCTCCACTCGCTGCAACTAGCAAAGCCCAAGAGCAGCAATGATGACCCAGTGCAGCCAAAATAAATAAATAAAAATAAAGGATAAAGAGATTTTAAAAAGAAAGAAAGAAACCTATGGTGGAAAGAAAATTCCTGGAAACTTGGAATGAAAGGGATCAAAGTAAGAAGCAGAAGATACAAGTTTAAAACAAAAATTCAAAACAAGATTATCTTTTAAAATGCTAGGTACATAGCAAATGAAGAGGACTTCCTCCAGTAGTTATTAGGATGTTGGGAAAAGGGAAGAGAAGACTGGGGTCCTGGGTAGAGACTAGACTGTGCTTTTACTTGTTGCTGTGGAGGAAGTTAAATGCTTAGGGAGGCACATTCCCTCTTTCAGGTCAGCAGGGTACCATTTAGTACATTACTGCTGGAGTACCCTGGTGACCTGAATGAATTAAGGCAGCTTCCGAAGGTGCTTAACTTGCAAGCACTGAGAGCTCAGGCACTCGAAGTGATAAATATTCTATGAGTCCTTTCTATTTAATATACCAAGCACCCCCAAAATGTCAGGAAAAGGAAGTTTCTTTAAAGAGAAAGAATTCTGTTGTGACAGTAGACAGGTAACAATTTTAAACAGCTGTGTCTCCTTCCAGTTCGGAGATGCTCCCAAAAGCTGTAAGTTCATCATGTTAGTTGACTGCTTTTGTGGGTGTAAATCCTACTACTGAGCTCTTCTGTTACATCACAATTGCAGGATCTTAAAAATAATCTGTCACTTGAAGGGATAAAAGTGGACTCCCAAATGAATTTCGTTTTTTAAAGTCAGTCAGTGCTGTCCAACTCTGTGTGACTCCATAGACTGCAGCCCACCAGTTCTTCTGTCCATGGAATTCTCCAGGCAAGAATACTGGAGTGGGTAGCCATTCCTTTCACCAGGGGATCTTTCTGACTCAGGAATAGAACCTGGGTCTCCTGCATTGCAGACAGATTCTCTACCGAAGGAGCTAGGAGGGAAGCCCAATAGTATGGAAGATTCAATCTGAAAGTGTTAGTCGCTCAGTCATGTCCAACTCTTTGTGACCCCATGGACTGTAGCCCACCAGGCTCCTCAGTCCATGGGATTCTCCAGGAATACTGGAGTGGGTTGTCATGCCCTTCTCCAGGGGATCTTTCCAACCCAGGGACTGAACCCAAGTCTCTGGCATTGCAGGCAAATTCTTTACTGTTTGAGCCACAAGAGAAGCCCAATGACAGATGAAGTGAAGTGAAAGTCGCTCAGTCGTGTCTAACTCTTTGTGACCATATGGACTGTAGCCTGCCAGGCTCCTCTGTCCATAGAATTCTCCAGGCAAGAATATTGGAATAGGTGGCTGCTCCCTTCTCCAGGAGATCTTCCCAACTCAGGAATTGAACCCAGGTCTCCCACATTGCAGGTGGATTCTTTACCGTCTGAGCCACCAGGGAAGCCTATAGTATATTCTATGCTTCCAAATATTTCCAATGAAAGTCTTTAGGAAAATATGTATCCATAAAATAATAATATGATCTCAATACACATTTATATTTACATATACATATTTAATATATGTATTATATTCAAAGCTGCAAAAGTACTTTTCCTTTAAAGAAACCTAGAATATTAATAAAGTATTATAAAACTAAGGGAAATGGAAAGTTAACCACATACAGTAGTTACTATCAGTGACAACAGAACTGTCATCACCATAATTTACCTTTAAGTAGAATTCTCCTCAATAGCATTGTAAACAGAACTCACAGTCTCCAAGACTCTAAGACTCAAAGTTACATTCTTTGTTCTAAAAGGGAATTGACTGAAGTTGTAATTTGACACATTTTGCATCTTTAGCAAATTGTTTTCTTCTTCATTTTCTAGGAATTGCATCATCCTCATGTTTCCCACTCCAGTACTCTTGCCTGGAAAATGGACGGAGGAGCCTGGAAGGCTGCAGTCCATGGAGTTGCTAAGAGTTGGACATGACTGAGCGACTTCACTTTCACTTTTCACTTTCATGCATTGGAGAAGGAAATGGCAACCCATTCCAATGTTCTTGCCTGGAGAATCCCAGGGACCGGGGAGCATAGTGGGCTGCCATCTATGGGGTTGCACAGAGTCGGACACGACTGAAGCAACTTAGCAGCAGCAGCAGCATGTTTAAAGAAGGATGTAGCACCATCCTCATGTTTAAAGAACAACATAAATCTTCCAACTAATAGAGAAGCTCTAGTTCACTCTGTAATTCCCACCATAACCTTTGTCTGAAACTGACTCACAAAGTCTTACATTGCAAAAGAGCAATGAGTCAGCCAAGACATATTGTTCTACAGCTACTGATGACCCAAGAAAGCAATCACACCTAGCCTTTGACCAACCATTGATGAATAAAAACACAGAAGCTTTTGAGGGCTAGTATGTGGTTGTTGTTGTTTAGTTGCTAAGTCCTGCTCGATTCTCTGAGAGCCCATGGGCTGCAGCATGCCATGCGTTCCTGTCCTTCACTATCTCCCAGAGCTTGCTCAAATTCACGTCCATTGAGTCAGGGACACTATCTAACCATCTCATCTCTGCCGCCCCCTTCTCATTTTGCCTTCCATCTTTCCCAGCAACAGGGTCTTTTTCAATGAGCCAGCTCTTCACAGCAGGTGGCCAAAGTATTGGAGCTTCAGCTTCAGAATCGGTCCTTCCAATGAATATTCAGGGTTTATTTTCTTTAGGATTTAGTATATGGATTCAACCCTTTAATTTGATTAAAGGCCCTGCCACATTGGAAGAACAGAGTCAGCTAGGAAGCATCACCTTAGAGAACATGGTTTGTATCCTTCCTCATTAATGGGACTAGTTCCATAAACAGATACATTTAAAAACCCAGTCCAAACGAAGTGCTCAATGAATGTTTCTGTATTTATCAGAAGAAAGACTTGGGATGTCATTTGGGTATTCTGCAAACAGAACATCAATCACCATGTTCCTCTTTGGTTACAGAATCTATGAAGATGTTTCCCAGCAGGTTCTTGGGGGCTTTGCCTCCAACTGTTGCTCTTCTTTTGAATAAATCATATCACCATAAGGTCTCCGGAAATACACTGATAATTCAGGGGTGAAAGAAGTGCCTTTTGAAGGCCTAAATTATCTGAATAATGAACAAATCTCCACGTCTAATTGAACTCAGCCTGAGCACAGGCTCAGACTTCAAGCAAACTTGGTAAAGCATTTCCAGTAGAACTCCGGCAGGCCAGATGTTTTGGAAGCAGAATCGCGGTCATTATGCACATGCCAGCTCCTCCTCGCTCCACCCGGGGCCAAGACCCTTTCAGCAGCGCAAGGCCTGTTTAACATATGACTTTGGCCGCCTTACCGCATGGCATCCCAGCACCCACGCAAGCATTTCGGTGATTTTAAACAAGCTCCACTAACAAGGACGATTACGTGGAAGCCAAAGAAACCAATGGGGAGAGCACATTCATCATGAGATGTAAACCTCTGTCTGCATTTCCTAAAATGATCTCAAGATGGGAGATACATAGGGATTTACAACTTTGGATTAAATGCAGGAGACATGGGTTCTATCCCTGGGTCAGGAAGATCCCCTGGAGAAGGAAATGGCAACCCACTTCAGTATTCTTGCCTGGAAAATCCCATGGACAGAGGAGGCTAGCGGGCTACAGCCCATGGGGTCGCAGAGACAGACACTACTGAGTGACTAACACTTTCTTTCTACACTTCACATGAGACAATGAGCACAACTTATACAAACACTGTAACATAAATCCCAAAGTCTGAGTTGACATGATCCTGGGGTAGTGCCAGTTTTTACTACTTTTCTGAGGCGGAGGTTGGGTATGATATGTGATATGTGATGTGTGTGTGTGTGTGTGTGTGTGTGTGTGTTTAGAAGGAGAGAGATGAAGGAAGCTGTTAGGGTTGGCCACCACCCTCCATATCCCCATACCTGACATAACAACTGGTTCCCCCTCATACATTAGAAATTCATCCAGATTAAGTGGTTCATTTAAAACCAAATGTACTCTGGGAAAAAATCTGAGAGTCATTTACACCTTTTAATGCACTACTCTGCTTTTACAGAAAGGTGTCCTTCCCCCTTAATTAAAAGGATGCTCATTTTCTTTGGAGAATTAGATGGGTGAACTCTCAACACAGAGTATTTCCACGAAGAGAAGATCTAGGTAGGAGAAAACAGTAAGGATTTCAGCAAAGAGAGAAGAGGATAACGGTGAACGCCTGATGTGTGGGGATATGGCAGGACCAGTTAAGGAAAGACATATCAAAAATAAAATCAGGGAGTCCCAGTGACACGCTTTGCTTTCTTTAAATTTTGTTCGGGTTTGGTAACAGTTCCACACATGCAATATCGTTTTATCTCTCCTGACATGGATGTAATAAGTTATGAATACCTGGTCTAAAGTCATCCTTCTACAGATTGGCATGTATCAATATGTATCTATAGGTGTGTGTATCTATCTGTATATATTAAAATATACATACCGAAATATATATATATATATATATATATATATATATATATATATATATAATGTATCTGGATAAACAGATATTTTTGATCCTTTTTTCCCTACTGGAATACAAAGAGAGTTCTCAACTCATACTGTAATATATATTTCTTGCCTTGTGAATGCAGTGAGAATGCCCGTATTTGTGCTGGGTCTTGCCTGGAAA
Organism: Bos taurus; assembly: GCF_002263795.3. NCBI lineage: Eukaryota > Metazoa > Chordata > Mammalia > Artiodactyla > Bovidae > Bos > Bos taurus. Next base: position 39,881,930 of record NC_037341.1, on the reverse strand, counting down.
ATCCCATGGACACAGGAACCTGGTGGACTGCAATCCATGGGTTCGCACAGAGTCGGACATGACTGAGCAACTTCACCTTCACTTTTCACTTTCATGCATTGGAGAAGGAAATGGCATCCCACTCCAGTGTTCTTGCCTGGAGAATCCCAGGGACGGAGGAGCCTGGTGGGCTGCCGTCTATAGGGTCGCACAGAGTCAGACACGACTGAAGCAACTTAGCAGCAGGGGCAGTAGCCATGTTTTAACACATGGTGTGCTTCAGTAAATGTCAAGCTTAAAAACAGAAGTAGACGAAGTAGTAGGTCTGGCCAATTACATTGTGATCTGAAAACACTAGTGATTTATTAGTTGCTATTAGCTAACCAGCTAATCTCTATTTGATCTGTGTATTTATTAGTTATAAGTATTAAGCCAGCATGTATTGTTCTACTACAGGAACTTTTTCAGCCTCTGCCTTGCTTTTTACATGAAAATACAATAAAATAATTTGAGTTGTGATTACTTTAAAAAAAATAAATCCTGCAGCTGGAATTAAATTTCAGACTGAAATTCAACCTTGAAAGGAACAGAAATAGGAAACTAATGCAAAAAGTGCAAAAATTTCCATATTCAGGTTAATGTTTAGCAACAGAAAAGAATAACTTTTGTTTATCTCTGAAAACAGCTTTCTTTATCTAAACAAATGACTAGAATAAGATTAAGAAAAACCTGTTTTGGTTTTTTAGATACACACACATATTCCAATTTCCTTTAGCACAATGACTTTTATGCAAATAGGCACCACACAATCTCCTGACCTCTTTTACCATCACACACGGACAATGACAGTTCAATAATTGAAATGGTACATATCGGGTATATTTGATTTTAAATTGCAAAGTTGGACTCAGGCCTATTGAAATGAAAATGCTTATGATTCTTTGTTAATTCCAAACTGATCAGATTATTATATTTCCTACCAGTTAAAAAAAAAAAAAGGCAGGTGAAGCTAATCATACCATTTTTTATTTCCTTGCCATATACATTGCCCAACGTGTTTTTTTCTTTTTTTGCACTCTCTTCTGTGACCCTCCCCCACACCTTGATTTTAGTTCTTAACCTGGATTCTTTCATCCATAACATGGATAATGAGAAAACTCCAAAAATGTTCCTTGGGGGACTGTTACGCTAAAAGTTACGTAGGACTAAATCCCACGTGTCTTCCTTTGCTCATCATGGAGACAGGAGATTCATTCACTGCCCTCAGCCAATTTGAAATCCAAATATGAAAACAGCCTTACGGAATTCAGACAGATGATTCTCCTTCACAACCAGCAGATGCAAGAAGAAGAAAAAAAGACTAGTATAATTAAGCTTTCAACTTTGATCCAGTGAAGCTGTGAACACCTCATTTAAAAATACATATAAAAGCAGCTGAAGCACAGGTGTGGCAAGCATATTTGCACACCCGGCACAAGATGGCAGTCAACCAATCAGCTGGCCAGAAAAGTTTCAGCCATTCTAAGGCAAGAATAAGGTAAACTGTGAATCTGAAATATTACCAGAGTCTCATTTGTTCTCAGTTGGAATGTGGAGTGCTCAGTGGTTTTCGCTACATCTTTCTACTGGACACTTTAGAAAAGGATGGGGATCACTTAAGGGGTAGACTAAATTGCAGTGCATTTTTTAATGAGGATTGGAAGTAGTTTCTTTGATACATTTCTCAATTTATGCATTAGTCCATTATTCATCTTACAAATATTTATTGAGGACTCATTATGTGAATATCAATTTACGGAAATTTGTAGAGGATGCAAAGGCGTGAAATTAGAAAAATATAATCAAATCTAATAAAGTGGTTAGCTGAGAACACTGTTTTGGCATTATATAGATATAGATACGCACACACAGGGGCTTCCCTGGTGGCTCAGATGGTAAACAATCTGCCTGCAATGTAGAAGACCTGGGTTTGACTCCTGGGTTGGGAAGATCCTCCGGAGAAGGGAATGGCCACCCACTCCAGTATTCTTGCCTGGAGAATCCCATGGACGGAGGAGCCTGGTGGGCTACAGTCCATGGGGTCACAAAGAGTCGGACACAAACAAGTGACCAACACTTTCACTTCATACATTCAGTACTTACTAGCCTCACTTTAAATATACTTTCAGACATTAAAAGAGAAGATTAAGTGCAATCTGCAGTTTCAATTTATTGTTTAAATTTCTTAGCCCAATTTTGCTTCATCATTAAAATTTTTGGAGGAAAAATAAAATCAAAATTTGAATAGTGCCTAATGTTTCAGAGAAGTTTGCTTGAAGAAATGAGCAAGCTTGTCTTCAGAATAACAAAATTCCTTTACAAAAAAATCCTAAGGAAAAGAATACTGCCAAAAAAACGAATGCAGCTTTGTTTGTTTTTGCAGTCATCGTTAGCAATAGACATAAAGGTATTCCTTTTTTTTTTTTTTTTTTTGGAGCCCATATGGAAAGATCATCAACACATTCTGCCTCTGGGTTCTTTGCCAAAATACCATAACCCACAAGCCTTCTACCTTAAACATGAAAGGAAAGGTGTTGTTCTGGTCAAATAAAGAAATAATTTTTACTAGCATACGTCTAATGTTAAAGCTGCTTAAATCCTGCCAAATACATTAAAACAACATCTGTAAAACAGATTTTCATTAAATTGATCAGGTTAAAGTTAAGCAGCTAGGCAGATGATGCTTTTAAGCTACCCCTTAACCTTTAACCTCTAACCTCCTTAAACTGGAATAAGGACACACACTTCTTTGAGATAAGACTGCTTCAGGTTGACCATGCAAGAGGTAAAGTGGCCCATTCAAATTGCCCTGACACATCCCCACATTTGGGAGTGTTATGAACCAATATGCTGTCAATGAGAACTGTTTTTCTCCCAGCCATGTATTTATCTGTCTTTTCACTGCTACTGTCACTTTCCCTTGAAGTCTGAATAATTCACAATGCAAAATGATGTAAATTAAACTCCTAATGAAAATGAATTTTATATAGGCAATTATTGTCTAGTCATTAGCTCAGACACCGTTTTAAGTCCAATTTTAATATTTTCACCATATTATAAACCATCATTTTTTCCAGGCCTAGGCTAATTTGTTAGGGTCTCATTTAAAAGCAATTAATGTTACTTATAGAGCAATTTTATTTTGCTTACACAGGCTGACCAAGCTTGCTAATATCCTCATTACTGCTCTTGAAAATCCTCTGGATCTGATGCACAGTTTCTGTGAATCAGTTTAGAAACTGCATTCTTAACACATTGCTACTCTGGAGGAATTTTTTCTAGTGACTGCTAGAATGAATAAATGCTCTTTGAAGGCTGATGCAAAATAATAGAGTCCAGCTGCCCAATACGGAGTTTCAATGGCTCCAATATTTATCTCTTTAATCTTTTTAATTCAAGGTAAGCTTGTTCAGAGTGTGTTTTTGTTTCCTGACCATTTGGAGACACTACCCTACAAGGACACTTAGGTATTTAAGAGATAAGTAAATAAAGAGGATAGTGGGGAGAGTTAATTTGTATATGACATAACATTTTGAAGGTAAGAGTATATATATAGCCGGGCTTCCCAGGTGGCTCAGTGGTAAAGGATCTGCCTGCCAGTGCAGGAGACACAGGGTCAATCCTGATCCAGGAAGACCACATGTAACGCAGAGCAACTAAGCCTGTGAACCTCAGCTATTGAGCCTGTGCTCTAGAGCCTGGGAGCCACACCACTGAAGTCTCAGCACCCTAGAGCCTGTATTCCACAAGAGAAACCACTGCAACGAGAAGCCTGAGCACCGCAACTAGAGAGTAGCCCCACTCACTGCAACTAGAAAAAAAGCCCACACAGCAATGAAGATTCAGCACAGCCAAAAATGAAATAAATATAAATTTTAAAAAGAGTACATATAGCCTTTGGTTCTGGTATCTCAAGCTCTCTCTGCTTTAAGGACCTATTTATAAGCAAGTTCTATCTCATCTGGTTGTTATACAATCAAAGACAAAATCCAGCCCTCGCTGAAAGGGAACTTCAAGGGTAACCCTGGCATCTAGCAAATTGCTCTGCAGACAGTGATGGTGGTCAGTCCATATTCATGGATAAACTTAACACACACATACACACATGTAAATAATTGTCCAGCAATGAAACTAAATAGCCTTTCCTAAGAAAATCAACAAGAATGCTCTACCTTTCTTTAGCTTCCCACATGAGATTAATAAAGCAGAAAAATTTGTACATTTATATCTTCTATTCACAACATGTTAATTTAAAGTGTTAGAGTTGTGTGACTATAAGCACAGTTCATGAATATTCTATATAGCTCCCAGGGTCGAGATCTATTATTTATACAAACTTAATGTGTTTTTTTTTTCTCCCAGGTATTCTAAAAGTTTTAATAGATAAGGTATCAACAGAAGAAAAGTTGACAATTGAACGGCTGTCAGCTGTTGCTGTAAAAGCGATGAATTATAATCATTCTATTCTGTTTTCAATACCATCAACTTGGAAGTTTTCCATCTTACATGAGGGCCTGCACTCCCCTCAAACTGTGTAACCCAAATCTAATGCTTTCGTTATTGATCCACGGAGCACCAACATCACAGGCATGTTACAAATTCTCACACCACGACTTTAGGTTTTCACGCTCAGTACATCAACCCAGCATTTGAACTTCAAGAAACAGCCCAAACAAATAGTGGCAGGCCAACCCAAATAAATAATGCCTGGACCTGCCCCAGATAGCCACATTCTGCTCTTTTTGTGGCCTGTTTATAGTTTGAAAGCATATTTGAAGAGTTGCAGGTATCATAATCGCCGGGTGACTCCTGATAGTATAGTTACCACTGATTCCTAGTATAAATCAATAGATAACACTTGCAAAATGGATTTTGCAATCATATTAGAGCTTGTTACAGTGACTAATGGTTTGCAATATTTTCTGAATTTTAATATCCTCTGGACAAAAGAAGTTTTTAATAAGTTACCAAGTTATTCATCATAGAAATGAATCTGTTCCCGCTGTACATGACCCAAGACAATCAGGCCAATCCAGTAAACAAACTGCAGAAAATAAATTAACCAGTAATTAGGGTTCAGAAGAAGTCAAGTCAAGGTATGTGACAAGTGAGATTCAACATTTGGACATATTCATTACATCTACAAAGTTTTTGCCCCTATAAAAGTGTTATTTGCCATTTAATGAACACTTTTACCTGTGCCACACCCATAAGGGGATGGGATAAAAACATTACTAGCTTGGGAAGTCATGCAAAATAACAACAGAGTTAAGCAGAAGACTTTCAACTGATCCTAAGGGAGGGTGTCTTTTTACTCAGTACCACCAGAAACTTACAGGAAAACACACACACACACACAATGTTTGGATCATCCTTGTTTGTCACCAAACAAAAGATGATGCATTCACAAGGCAGTGCTGTTTCTGTCCTCTGCTCCCTGAAACCATTCATACTTAGCCAAGAGTGGTGCTGTGTTGTTGTTTTTAATCAATCAATAAAAGAGGTTTAAGAGTATTATTTTATAGGTGGAAACACTCAGAAAAGTGATGTTATTTCAGGGCAACCAGTAAAGTGATCAATCCCACAGAGACAGGTGTAAAAGGGACATACAGCAAATCCTTTAAATAAATTCTCCAATTCCATCTATTTCAATAGACTCTGCATTTAGTAACGTGAAGCAGAGACTGTGGCTCTTGCCCTTCTATTTTTTTTTCCCCTCTCTCCTTTCTCCTTAACTTGCAGATCTGCGCTCCAAGCTCCGAAACAGTTAATTCCCTCCTCCGCTCTGTGCCAAGAGAAATGGATGTCACTGCTTACCTTGTAGAGCTTCAGGGCCGCCTCGTGCCTGTGATTGGTGGTGTGCAAGCGTAATTTGTCCACGCTGTTGGTGTAGTAGTCACAGGCATTGCACTTGAGGTGAACAGGGTTGCCAATGGCAATGCACTTCAGCCTCCATTCATTACTTTTGCCCCCTTCTTTAATGTGAGCCACCAGTTGATATTTCTGCATATGTTTATCAGTCTTGCAGTGAAGCTGGAAGTTGGCTTTGAGCTGAGTGTTGTAGTTACAGAGCTTGCACTGGTAGATATCTCCAATTACAGCCCTCCATTCCTCTTCAGGGAGAGAGCGCTCGCTGCTCACATGCACGCTTAGGGCCTCCAGGCTGTCAGAGGTGAATTTGTTGCAAACAGCACACTGGAATAGCTTCAGCGCTGGGTCACTGATATAAGGTGACAGCTCTCCTGCAGTAAGGAGGGACAGGTCATCACCTATTAGCTGACCACTGGCAAGCCGGATTTCAGGCGGCAGCTCATTATTTACTACAGGAAAAAAAAAATTAAAAGGAAAAATAGAGACTGGAAAACACAGCGCGCACAAAGGAATCTGTAAAATAAAGTCTTGACAAGGAATGTGCTTTCTCTAGAGCTTAAACTATAAAAAGCCATAATAGGATTGAATCAGGATCAATTACAATCATCCCTTTCAACTTCTAAATTCCCTCATCAGATAGCTTTAATTACTCCTACTGGGCATGATGTCATTCTGAAATTTGTATTTTCGAGGGCAGGAAAGTGGATCAATACCATAACAAAACAGTCACGTGCTTGCAATTTAAGCGCCCAGCTAAACTTACACAAGCGCTAATTGTTATTTCGCAATTTGTCGAAAAGCTTGATGAGATTTGGCTAATACTGTATGCGTGCCTGTAATCTACTGCCAAATGTCTGGGATAAGGTAATGGTATTACTGTTCCTTTAATTATCTTCAATCACAG